>NC_058410.1:11561647-11624090 GCF_002201575.2 Neomonachus schauinslandi | reverse complement strand
TCTTTCTTTCTTTCTTTCTTTCTTTCTTTCTTTCTTTCTTTCTTTCTCTCTTTCTTTCTCTCTTTCTTTCTTTCTTTCTTTCTTTCTTTCATTCTTTCTTTCTTTCTTCTTTCCTTCTTTCTTTTCTTTCCTTCTTTCTTTTCTCTCTAATGGGCCAAAGAAATAATTGGCTTCACAGTAAGTTTGACAGGAAAAGTTTGCTGATGTATGACTGAAAGTAAAAGTTCATTCAAATGCAGTTTGAAGTTTACTTTGGCTTTTATGCCTACACAAAAATAAATACATTTGATATAATAAATTTGGAAATATGAATTTTCTGCAGTACTCTGATGGAGGTAGGTCAGGCCGGGTCAGTTCTATTTGTAGGTCAATAATTGGGGCTAATTTTGGCTTGGTTCAGCACAATCGCAGCCCTAGAGAGTTCAGAAATGCTCCACATTTCTGTTTAGGGGTCAGAGTTAAAAGAAAACATGTGCCCAGCTTGAATTCTACATTGCAGAATCGTAACGTCACAGCACCCAGATGATGAACTATAAATGGAAAAAGAGAAGGGGGTCGGGGAAAAGAATGCGATTGAGTTTGGAAGGCAGTTTAAAAAAGTCTGGTCTTTCCTTTGCTCCAGTTTTTTTTTTAAATGCTTAATTCTAATAATTTCAAAATGCATCCACCGAAGAAATAGACATTAAGATATCCTAAAATCTAAAAAGAGAGAAAGAGAGAGAGAGGGAGAGAGACATTGGGATCTAAGATTAGCTTTGCATTAAAAAGTTGAGTTGGTTAAGATCAATACTCAGAACTTGATTTTTATGCACCTCAATTTTTCATGGAATTAATGATTTTTAGTATGCCACCAGATTAAGTTCAGTTGGCTTATTTGTTTTGTTTATTCACTTATTCTTTTATTCAGTATTTATGGAGTACCTACTGTGATAGGCATTCCAAAAGCTAAAAACCCTGTCTGGGATCCCAGTGGCCAACCAACTCTGTCCATGGCAGCCTTCCTAAAGCCAGTCTCCTTTCTATCTCTTTCTGATTACTTTTGAATCTAAACTTGAGACAGTTCTCAAATATCAGCCCTGATCTGGATGCTGACTACAGCTGTGGCTTGGTGCTTTACTTCCTGGCCTTCTCACTCTCCCTAAGTAATTAAGTTCCTTAATGATAACGAAGCATCATTACAATAATATTGATACCTGCTGTAATCACTGGCATTCTGGCTTTTCAATTTCCAGTATTTGCCTTGGATCAAGTAGCTGTGCACTAATGCAACAGAAGGTCACCCGATGAAGGGGCTGATAGCGAGGAGGACAGCTCCACTTAGCATGCACGAAGGATCCCGCTCTTCTGGCGCACGCGGGAGCTAATCTTTCAAGTTGTCCTTTTTTGACTTTCTCAGTTTAATCAGTTTAATCTCATCTTCCCTCTTTTCTGATTACAAGGATTTTCTGTAGAAACCTTGCCTCCACAATAAAGACCATGTGGCAATTTATTCTCATATTGATTTCAACATTTCTGTTCCTTTACCAACGAGCCAATAATGGGGGGAGGATAGGGAAGGGGTGAGGAGGTTGGAGAAAGAAGAGCCAGAAGAAAGGGGAGGAGAGGGGAGTAGAAAGTGAACCCCCTCCACGCTTTTGTTAGTAGCAAAGCCACATGCTTTAGTTCTCCCAAATACACCCTACATGCATTGAAAGCAGATACGACAGCCAAACTGGGACTTCTCTATGATGATTAAAGTTCATTTAAGGCAGTGATAACAAGGGCTGACTTCCCATTTCTACCCTGAAGAAAGAGGCAAACAGAAAGACACACCAGACACACACACACACACACACACACCCTTCTGACCTCAGAGACATTCCATGTAGACATTCCGTGTATATGCGAAGATGAATCGCACAGCAAGAACCTTCCTCATGGATTTCCTGGGTCCCTCTCTCCTCCTCTCCTGGCAGTCCACCTGGAGGAGGGGCAGTGTCTTCCTGGGTCCTGAACACACAGTGGCCTAGCAGGGCAGCCCTCACAGGGACCAGGTGGGAAAACCTGATGTCCAAGAGGGCTGGTGAGTGGACGGATTTAAAAAAAAAGACAGTTGTGCTCTTTAGGTCAAACTTAAATATTGCATATCCAATTGATAAGAATTAGCTGTGTCATTTTTAAAGATTTGGGAAACTGTGGAAGATTGATCAGCTTTAGTCTTTGGCCAGCCATTTGTTTAACCACATCATGCCCACTGGAAAATGGCTCATCACAAAAATGTAGGAAGTTTTTTTCTTTTTTTCTTTAATAAGAAAGAGTTAAATATCTTTTTAGGTGTTAAATTTGTCTGTGGTCAAATGAAAATGCCAGAAAATGAAAGAGCAATGGTTAAATGTTTAGTGAGTGCCCCCAACAGCTTAATTTTGCAACAATTATACTCGGTTCTAAATATCATAAGGCCGTAAATTTAAAATGGATCAAATCACTGACCCAAATACTTGTCTCCTTAAACGGGCAATGATGGGTGGGGTGGGGCCGGGGGTACAAAGCCAAGTATTTTGCACAGTAAATATGCTGCATTTCCACTATCCCTAGTGAATCTTTGTACTTTCTCTTCAGGGTTCCTGGAGATAATGATATACTATAGCCAGCTGAAAAGAACATCTGTTTTAAGAACTGTGAACCATTTGTCTGTCTGATCTGTTCCCATTATTTTCCTTCCCATTTTGCACCTGTATATTTTTCCATTGATCAAATCTATGCGAAATAAAGGGATTGAGAAAACACTAAACAGCCATAATTTCTTCTCTCTTCAAAAGGTCATCCGCCACCTTTCCTGTTAAATAATTCTGCTTGATATAAAACACCCAACTTTTTTTTTTTTGTAAGCATGTGTTTCCCTTTCCCTTTGAATGGAAGTCTTTGGATCACTAGGGCTTACTGCTTAATGACAATGTGGTGGAGTTAGCCCAAGAGAACAATGCATCCATTAATCTGCCTCATGCTTAATTGGTAACTACTGTATGGGCTGGCATTTCAAACACAGATTGCAAATGTACTTGAATTAGTTACTGTTTAATTGATACAACTGGCACTCAGCCTAGAACCAACACGCAGCTACTGTAAAAAGAGAAAGGCTTTAAAGGCGCGAGGAAAAAATACAAGGTATGACTGTGATTCATCCTTTATATGGTTATATCCATTATTGGTGCAATATAATTACATAGTTTTTCATATTGCTTTAACAAGCCGTCGACCAAAACAGACTGCTAAAAACTTACCTGTAATGCTTGCTGACATAAAGAAAAGCAGGGGGCGCCTGGGTGGCTCAGTCGGTTAAGCGACTGCCTTCGGCTCAGGTCGTGATCCTGGAGTCCCGGGATCCAGTCCCGCATCGGGCTCCCTGCTCAGCGGGGAGTCTGCTTCTCCCTCTGACCCTCCCCCTTCTCATGCTCTCTCTCTATCTCATTCTCTATCAAATAATAAATAAAATCTTTATTAAAAAAATAATAAATAAAGTTTCATTGGGCGCCTGGGTGGCTCAGTCGGTTAAGCGACTGCCTTCGGCTCAGGTCAGGATCCTGGAGTCCCGGGATCGAGTCCCGCGTCGGGCTCCCTGCTCGGCAGGGAGCCTGCTTCTCCCTCTGACCCTGCCCCCCTCACGTACCCGCTCTCTCTCTCAAAAAAAAAAAAAAAAAAAAAAACTAAAAAAAAAAAAAAGAAAAGCAGGAATGATTCCCAACACCCTCTTTTTCTTGAGTCTGTCCTTACCCTTGTGAGAATAGTTGTGTGCATACAACCGAGCTTGGGGAATGCGGTATTTATAACCGGATGAGAAAGGCCTAAGAGGATAATTTTGACCATGGCTCCAGAATAACAGGATTTCAAGGAAATAGATGGTAACATGGCAATAATTCAACTTTATCGCCATTCATACCAGTGTTACCGTGAACATATTTGCAACAGGAAAAAAAATTAATTTCTTGAGATTAATCCCCAAATAATTTCACTTAGGCACATCACGCAGCGACCTAGGGTTCTACAACTTGCCTTTGAGTGGAGAACATTTTAATTCCAGAAATGTCATAATAATACTGATGGCCAGCATTCATTGAACATCTTCTACCCACCGAGAGTCACACGACCCGATTCAATATATAATTTCTCATGTAACCCTCCCATCATGCTTCCCTCCCCAGTTTGAATCTTTACTTCATTGATTAAATCCATGTAAAATAAAATAACTAGACTGAGAAAAGCAGTAACTGGACTTTTGACTCTTTTAAAAAGTTAACCCACTTTTAGGCTGCCGTGATTTTGCTTGATATAAAGCACCCAGTTGCTGTCTTGATTTCACAGATATATGCTAATCATGTGAGTGGATGCCTTTTTTATACCCAGAATTCATATAAAACCATCAAATTTATTTTGTAAGCCTTCAGTGAAAATCCTGTCATTGGCTCAGTAAGCAGTTATCGAGAATCTATCCTATATCCAGTTTGGTCTTTACACTTTGTGAGATGGTATGTAAAACTGATCTTAGTAATATTATCTGTGAGCCAAAATCGAAGGGACAGTTTCTATCCCATTTTTTTAAGTTTCGTTTATTTAAGTAATCTGTACTCCCCACATGGGACTTGAACTCACGATACGAGATCAAGAGTTGCGTGCCCTTCCAACTGAGCCAGCCAGGCGCCCCTCTATTCCATCTTTTAAAAATTATTTCTTGTTTACCTTTGTTTAAGTATTACATGACTTTTTTTGGTTGAATTTTTGTAATACTTGACAATGTTTTTCTCAATTTCCCTAGCATAAAGCCCTCCCGGTTTTCTTCCTGCCCCTCTGTCCGTGGCTCAATGGCCTCTGGAGGCACCTCTTTCTCCACCAAGCATTTAAATATGGAAGGCCAATATCTCAGAGCTCTCTTACTCTATACACTTTCTCTGTGCAATTTCATTTTATGCTACTGAGTCTACCTATCCACCACAGGGACCTACACTACATAGCACAATTCCAGATAATTTTTTCCCTGCAAAATATCATATATACCTTTTAAAAATTGCTGACAGTAATCTCATATAGAAATTCCCATGCTCACTTTACCCTCACATTTCTCTATTGCAGTCCAGATACACAATGCTAATGGACATCTCTACTAGGTTCTTAGTAATAGCTCACAAACACGTTTAACAATGGACTCACCACCTTCCTTGCAAGCTCACTTTTTTGCCATTTGTCCTCTCTTGTCCAGTGATCTATTTATTCAGTCACCCAAGCTATCAGCCTGAGAGTCATTCTTGATTTTTCCCTGTCTTCCATTTCTCCCCGTCTCCACCAACCGGATTTGATCACAAGTACTACAGATCTTAATGCTCATTTACGTGCTTTTCAAAAATATTTCTTCCCTGTCTTCATTGCCACTGTGTTGCTAGGATCCTTCTTACTCCTCGCCTCAGGTCTTACAATAGCCATCTAACTGGTTTCCCTGCCTCTACCATACCATCACCTCTTCTCCAATCCATTCCATAGAGATGATTCCAAAGCAAGAAAAAAGACCCTTTCTTGCTGAAGATTCTTAAGAACTCCCATAAGCTGCAGGAAAAGGGCCTGTTGCATTCTGATCCCTGCCTATATCTCCTGTTTTCTTTTTCCTATTCTCCCAATTGTCCCCAGCCTTTTCCATCTGACTAATTCCCACTTTTTCTTCAAGGTTCAAATCAATTATCATTAATCTGTGAGGCCATCTCTAGCCTTTCTTGACTAAACTAGGCATCCTTCCTCCCTTCCCTGAGTTCCCCATGCATACTTCTTTTACAGACTTGCTCCTATTGCACTAAAACTGTAAGCCACTCTGGGGCACCTGGGTGGCTCAGTTGGTTAGGCGTCTGCCTTCAGCTCAGGTCATGATCCCAGGGTCCTGGGGTTGAGCCCCCCATTGGGCTCCCTGCTCAGCGGGGAGTCTGCTTCTTCCTCTGCCACTTCCCTCTGCCCCTGCCCTCCTTCCCCCCTCCCCCCTCCCCCTGCTCATGCTCACACTCTCGCTCTCTCTCAAATAAATAAGTAGGATCCTTAAAAGGAAAAAATCTGTAAGGTACTCCTGTGGCTTTCTTGTTAGATTCTCATCATATTTCACTTGTTTTGGGGGAAAAAAAGGAAAAGAAAATCATATTTTCATTTGTTTAACTGTTATTTGCTTTATATATTAAAAAATACTTCTTTTCCCAAGTATCTTAGAAGAGATGTAAGACATAATATTGGGCTCAATTTTATATACTGAATATATGATAATATGTGTTCACTAGTTTCTTTTCTTTGCCACTAACTAGCTGAGTGACATTGGGCAAATCACTTAGCCTCTCAAAGCTTTAGTTCATCATCTGTAAAATCATCTCTAAGATCTTTGTAACCCTTATCTTCATAATTATGTAACCCTTATCTTCACATTATGTTGTGTAATTAGTCATTTAATAAAAGTTTTAGTTGTTTACTACTGTTGAATAAAAATGATCCCAAAAGTTCTGGTTCAAAGTGTTCTTAAACATCAATTTTTTTCCCTAAACTCAATATAGACCCATGGAACTTAGTTTATTTTTATCTATCATGATTCCATCATGACTTAAGGGGGCTTACAACAAGAATATATCCCCCAGATGGTTAAAAAGAAGAGAAGGAAGAAGAAGGAGAAGGAAAAGGAGAGAAAGAATGATGATGGAGAATTGTGTCTAAGAGGAGAATAAATAATGGTGGAAGTCAAAAGTAGAAGCAAATGAAAATAGATGTCTCCACCATAACAGTTATACATTACAGTAATAGGTCATTTTCAAATTTGATTCTAAGCTCCCTGGCATCCAAAATGAAAAGATCAATAGTCTCAGGTACAAAAATGATCATAAGAAAAACAAGGTTTTTCCAGCAAAAATTTCTAAATTAAGTTTTTCCACACTCAGCTCCTTGTACCAAGCACCAAATAACCAGACAATGCCTCAACAAAACTCCTAAATAGAATATAAGAGTGGACTGAACTTATAACACTCCTCAAAAAAAGTAAGGCCATCATTTTAAAAATCTGTCAAGACAATTCCATGAATGGCCAAAATATAACTGATCAGCATCAGCCCCCAAAAATGCTTTTCTTCCTGAGAGCATTATGGATCACATATTTGCAGATTGGTTAAGCTATCACTAACTTGTGATGTTGATTTCTTTGGTGATGCAATTCTTCATTTATTCAGAGACATAGCTGAATAATGGCTGTTTTTAAAATTCATATACATCAAACTATATTCATGGCTGATCTTTATCATTTTTAAATAAACTTGCTCTCTTGCAAGATATAATTATCTACTGGAATAATGAAAAAAGATTCTGTATATGAACCTGGAAACTTGGATAGTTGTTACATGTTCATTCTTGTTTCAGATCTCTGATTCTAAAAATTCCCCTTTAGTTTGAGGTTAAATATTCCTTCAGATCAAGGAAAACAAATGAAAAAAATCTGTATGTGCAATACTACTTCTCTCTGATGTATAGTTCTTATTTCCCTAAATTTCTTAACTCTAAAGAGAATTGATGTTTTCCCATTTAGCTTTCAGTTTCCTTTGATGTTCCTAAAATTTCAGGCTAATCAATCCCCAGATGACTCCGTTTCAAGTGTTACCCTTTTGCCGCAAATAATATCTCTCTGAGCTTTAGACCTAATTTTGCTGTGAGTATTCTCACCTCACTTAAGATGACGGCAAAGTTTCCTATTATTGGCCTGTACCTCCTTATGCCATCTTTTATCTCTCATGAAAATGGTGAGCATTGACCTCCAGAAGAAGCTCATTGAGTATCTCTGGTCCTTTCCCCACAGTTCTCCTCACTTTAAGGAGTTAGGATCATGTACCCTACCCCCAAGGAGAAAGAGTTGCGTTCTGAATAGCTCAAACCCTAAGACTTTATATTGGCACAATTTTCAAAGAGATAAAGGTGGTGGGTCCTAAGTGTGGCTTTTCCCTCTCAGGCCTCTGTTTCTTCCATGAAAATAAAATGGTAACAAGGACCAGAGCCATTTCCCCATTTCTCTATCTCCCACTTTGGACTCTATTCTGCCTCAAGAGGCAGCCTTGGATCACGGGTATGAGGGGTCAGATTTGCTAAAACTCACAGCAGAGACTTTGTATTGGGGCAAATGTCTTCCCCCTGCCTTCCCTTTCTCTCTACCTCTCTTCATTTATTTTTCTTCCCAGCCTGGGAAGTCTAGTTTAGTTCTGCCCCCTGACAGGTAACATTAGAGACTCAGGATTAGGTTTCAGGAATGACCATGTGGCTCAGGGAAGAAAAAGGCTCCAAGAACAGTGGAGTAACTGGAGGTCTGTGTTAGGGTTGGAGGCCAGACCCCAAGCAATAAAGATGTGAGACAATGAACAGCTTTGCCAGTCTTTCTCTTGTGACCATATTTCCGTTGGAAGCTCACCCCAAGAGGTAGCTATGGCAGGGAAGGACTTAGTTATTTCTGAGTTCTTTTGCCAAATAACACCACATGACAGCATTTTAAATAGCAGTTCAACTAACAGAGCTACCACTTGGTATAGCTGATTTTAATTCATTCCATTATTTCAATAGGAATTAGGTTGTAGCTGACTCCTTTCTGTACTATTCCTTTCTTATGGTCAGTGGGAATGGAAGGGTTCCTCTTTTAAAATCTCTGCTTCGGGATGCCTGGGTGGCTCAGATGGTTAAGTGTCTGCCTTTGGCTCAGTTCGTGATTCCAGGGTCCTGGGATCGAGCCGCACATTGGGCTCCTGGCTCAGCGGGGAGCCTTCTTCTCCCTCTCCCTCTGCCTCCCCCTTGCTCATGCTCTCTCTCTCTCTCTGTGTCTCAAGTGAATAAATAAAATATTTTATAAATAAATAAATAAATAAATAAAATCTCTGCTTCTTTCCCATCCACAATGCAGATGTATCAGAATCAGTTAGGAAACAATGGATGTATTTTTTAAAAGCTGTATGTCTCAATAACAAAATCTTGCTAATTTAGGACTTTGTGCAGATTTGTTCCAATCTTGTTCTTTCAAACTTTTAAATATTTTTTTCTTAATTACTTCCCAATGAAACTATCTTCTAAACTTTTTTTCATGCTTATTATTCCCTATGTAATATGTTCTCTTCACTGGCAAAATAGAAGTCTGGGGTATAGAGACCATGACCTATAATTATTGTTTTTACCCTCTATTTTGCAAAGCATATAGTAGGTATACAATAAATATTGATTAGAAAAATGAGTAAAAATCACAGAAAAAAAATCATAAAACAAATACAGTGACATTGGGATGCCTGGGTGGCTCAGTCGATTAAGTGTCTGCCTTTGGCTCAGGTCATGATCCCCATGACCCTGGGGTTCTGGGATCGAGTCCCACATCAGGCTCCTTGCTCAGCAGGGAGCCTGCTTCTCCCTCTCCCTCTGCTGCTCCCCCTGCTTGTGCTCTCCCTCTCTCTCTCACACAAATTAATAAATAAAATCTTTTAAAAAAGAAGTAAAAATAAATAAAGAAATACAAATGGTTGATAAATGTTAAATTCATCCTTCCTAGTAATTATGGAGATGCACATTAGAACTATCACATTGGTAATGATATTAATATATTTTAATATTTGATTGATGTTATGTTATAAAAGTTATCATAGACTATTGCTGAAAGACAAAAATTTTTCTGGGAAACAACTTGGCAATATGTACTAAAAATCTTTAAAATTCATGTTGTCAAAGAATAATGACATAGAACAATTCTTGGTATTAATGTTAATTTTATTGTTATTCAACAAATATTTATTAAAGGCTCACCAAGTGCCTGGTGATGCTCTAAGTAAGCAAAGCAAAGCCCTTGTCTTCAAGGAACTTATATAAAAAGCAAAGTCAGCTAATATGTGCTGTGAATAGTATAACCATCTGCTTCTGCCTGGGACAATCACCATAATTATTAGTAATAGAGTACTACAGTAGACTGATGAGGAGAGTGTTATTTTGGGCAGGGCAGTCAGGAAAGCTCTCTGGGAGAAGGTGACTTTTGGGCAGAAGGCTGAATGTAGGAAGGATGAACCCCATGACTCTCTGGGGGAAATCATTCAGCAGAAGAAAGGCATGTTTGAAGAGCTGCAAGAGGTGAGTGTTGGTAGAATGGAGGAAGCAAGGGGGAGAGTGGAAGGACATGGGCTCTGATAAGATCCAGTCATATGAAAACCTTACTTGAATATTCATCCCAGTTTTCTGGAAATGTTGAAAAAATTTAATATGGGCTCAACCTTTTTTTCTGACAAAGCTGTTAATAATAAGCCCGGGTCAGCAGAATATCTTACCATAATTTATACAGAGAATGCCATGATCAGAGTACCTTCTGTTCAAAATGAGATGTTGTGTCCTTCTCTACAAAGAGTAAATCAGATGTTGACAATTGTAGTAGAAGTGTGGGCCATGAGCCACAAGTGAGCAAGAGTTCCCTGGCCAATATCCGATGTCAAAACTTTTCTCTTTGGCACAATGCTTATTTGCTTTTGTTCTAATTACTACGTTGGAAAACATTTGAAAGTCAACATAAGCTTCTGATATATAGATTAATTGGCCAAAGTCATTATTTATAGTCTAAAGAATGATAAATTTTGAAGGGAATTTATTTTTCTATTTTTAAATTAAACCCAGAGAAGCATATGAGCCATACAGGAGGTGAAAACAGGGCCGTCACTTCTGTTCTCGTCACCATGACCAGTGGACCAGATTCTTTATCAAGAGGAAATTAGCCAAGAATTACACTCCATCTGTACAGGATTTTGAAAAGATAACATCAGTGGTTTACACCTTCTGTTAATTATTGCTTTAGATTTAATCTATCTCAAACATTTATTGAGCATCAACAAAATGCAGGGCACTCCTATTTTAGAGTGCAGTTGTTTTCAACTTTCTCAGCTCACAGGCCCCTGAAGAATTTAGAAAACGTAGGTCCGCCGTCACACATTTTTTTATGTTGATATCTACATTTTTAATCATAAACTCAAATCATTGAAAATAGTTAATTTCTGGTAATTGTTAACTATTGACATTTTCAAATAACATGATTGTACCACTCTTGGTAACATATCGGGTTGACTATAAATACCAGAGCAATCTGCTCTCCATCCTCATCAATCAAAAATATGAACAAGCTGTACATGGGTCAACAATTTTACATTGTTCCTTTTTCTTCTTGAACCATTTCCACTATACTTAATCATTCATCTCTGCCACTCAAATACGTATGTAAATTAAAATTCATTTACTTATTTATGTTTCACCTGGCCGTCAGGATCCACGTACTAACGTATTCTTCTGCACCGACTTATCGTTAACATTATCATGTGGCATATCTTGATAAGTGATTATTACAAAATAAAAGTTAAACTTTATAAATGCTTTCATCATTGCTAGAATTAGATACTATTAGCATTAAATCCATTTCAATTTCATTTTGCTGATGCCAGGCTGCAAACATTTGTTGACATAAATAAGCAGAAGAGGGTGGAAGTTCTGTTATCACTCAGTCTCATGAACTCTGAGCGGTGTGCAAAATATCACAAAGTCATCTGTGATCAAACATTTTCATGATGAGCTGGAACTTGTTTAGGATCTCCTTCAGTTCTGTGGAAAACGAAATATTAGAAAACACACGACCTCCAAAAGAATTACTTTTTTTTCCAGATACTCAACATATTCTTTTTCAGTTTCCAGGAAGAAAACTTAAAGGCTTTACCAAGACTTATCAAATGATTATTAATTATATCTGTTACTTTTTCACTTGGAAGCACATTATACTAAATATGCTGGTATTTATACACAATAGACTAAGAAAGATTTGTTTAAAACAGAGCAGTGTTCCATTTCAAATATCCTTTGCTAACACAATAAAATATTTTTATTTTATGAGATGCTTTAAATGTTTTTTATCAACCTTTGGAGATTCGCGTTTAGTTCAGTGAATTTAGGAGAATGTTCATTATATAAAGTAAGGGAAAACAAGTCCTTCTTGTCAAAGGTACCGATCAAGTTGGACTCCCCTTCTGCCTGAAAATACATGATTTTACTTTTCAGTTCAAAGGAATGTCTTAATACATATTCCATGACAACCATCTCCCTGTTGTATTCTAATTACAAAATAGAGAGAAAGATCAAATGGTGGAGAGGCAGATAGATACAGCAAAGAGCCTGGCTATGATTTGTCACTTTATGAAACAAGAAACCACTGCTTTCAAGGGACTCTGTACATTGAGGCTAGGTAGGGGTGGATGGAAAAGTGATAAGATTACATGAAAATTTCAAGCTGTCCTTTTCTTTGATACTCGGGAGATGTTTACATCTTAAGGCAAAGAATTATAGTGAGAGGATGGGTGAGAATAACACTTTGTTTGTTTAGTAAAGTAGGAGAAGGCAGTTAAGATAGAAGAGATGGGACAGGCCCACCAGAAGGGCCCCTCCAGCCCACACATGCTTTCTTAGTATGGGGAGTGAATCCAAACGGAAGTTGAGGATCTGGACATTAGTTCCTTGTAAGCTTTTCTTGCCTGTTTTCATGCTCAGAAGACTCCTACCCCTGTCTAAATACTGATGTAGAGAATGCAAAGAAGAGTAGGATACCCACCCTCAAGGAAGTTACAACCTAAAATGGGACGCATGCATCTGTCAATTCATTTAGTGAGAACTCATTTGGGACCTTACAGACTCAAGAGAGCAGGGAAGGCACTGTCCTGTGGAAAGAATACCTACAGAAACGCTGTTTGACCCTGCCCTCAGGGATCATGCAGTCTAGTCATTTGAGGAAGAGAGGCAGAGATGAATATGTGAGTTCAGGGCTGGGGAGGATTGTTTCCCTGTAGACCTCTACAAAGGAGGTTATGTAGAATTTGGCCATGAAAAGATGGAGAAAGAACATTCCATGATATGGATATAATATTAAGAAATTCAGGGGGTTGGCAAAACAAACAAAAATATATTGTAGATGTCGAGTGGACTTACAGGAGAGGGAATGGACCAAGACACTGAAGGATCTGATGTTTATTCTAAAGACATTAGTATTTCGAAAAGTTGTAAAGTTGTTGTAGAAGTAGTGTGTATCCATTGCAGAAAACCTGAAAATTATTTTTAGCAACTAGAGGTCTTCACCATTACTAATATTTTCTGTATATTCTTCTAAAATAGTAGGCACTCAATAAATAGTTCCTGAATCAATACATTTTAAACTAAGACTTTTTTACATGCCATTTTGTAAATTTTTTTCACTTAAATCTATATTATAAAATATTTTCATGTCAATAAATGTATTTGTTCACCATCCTTTTAGTGGCTGTATGGTATTTTATTGTATAGATGTGTGCTACTTTTCTGTTGTCAGAATTGTTACCAAGTTTTAGCTATCATAAACATTAATGCAATAATGAATGACTAATATTTAATTGGTTACAATTATGCACGTGTGATTTAGTAGGATTTCTGAAAGATTGTACCAATTTATATAACCCACTGCCTACAAAATGCATTTATGTAGCCCTAAACACAATTATTTTGGTATTTTTTTAACTTTACCAACAAGAAAAGTGAAAAAAAAATGGATTTCACTATAAGTTATTTTTCTTTACTTTCTAGGAAAGTTAAATAATTTTACATGTATATTGTTGAGCCATTTGTTGAGTTTCTTTTTTGAGAATGTCTGTTCTTTGTAGACAAAAGTTTTCTGCAAGGGAGTAAAGTAACAGTAAGAAGTACGCTGAAAAAGAAGTCATTAGCAAAGGGATTTAGAATGAATTGGAGGGAGAAAAATCAGGCCAAGGTAGCAGAGGGCTTAGCTGCAGAAATGGCACAGAACCCTATTTGCAGAGCGTTATGGGCTGAGGCCATGACTGGCACAGAGAGTGAGGAGGTGAGGAATGAAGGCAGTATCGTTCTTCACTGGTCCTAACACCGACCAGGAGAGGAAGGCAGCGAGAAGCTGTGTTAGGGTTGGAGACACCTGCATGTGATTGTAGGCTGAGGATCTGAGCTCCATTAAGAGAGAGATCAAGGAAAAGGGGCCTGTGGTGGAGGCCGACCTCAGAGGAAGCCGGAGAGGACAAAGCTGGAGGCACAAGATTGGGGCTTAGTCCTTTGAGAGACAGAGGATGGAAATCCAAAGAAGTGTAAATGGTGCATCAGTTAAATAAATGCAGATTTTAATGTGCTAATATAAAACAAGGCAGCATGTGAAAAGTCCAATAAATAGCATGCCCAATGCTGCGGTGGCTGGGTGGACAGAGGCTCCTCCTGGCAGGGCACGTGGGTGATGGATTTGTGGTAGTTGTGCATGGTCCCAGGACCTTGATAGGTGAGTTTCTGGGGGACATGGGGCATTCCTGTACTGAGAAAGAATGTCAGTAAAGACCCTGAGACAGTAAAGCAAGACGCGGAGGTTTGGAGAATGGGAAACAGGGAACTTCAAAGGTGGAGTTGGCATGGGGGGCAGAGGGAGAGAATGCAGGGCAGGTGCGTCAAGGCCAGGTGCTCTGAGGCTTCCAGTAATCTTGCTTGACAACCAGACCTACACTCAGAATTCTCCATGTGTGGCTCCACTCGACAGCATTCAAGCCCCTCTCTGACCCTATGATTGTTATCCTTACCTCCCAGGTGAGGAGGCTGAGGCCCAGAAGGCTGTACATCTTGCCCACGATCACTGAGGGTAAAGGAAAGAACCAGAACTAGATCATGGGTCTTCTGACTCCTGGCACAAGGAGGGATTTTTGGAATTTTTTTTTTTTTTTTTTTTTTTTTTAGCTCACCCTAATGTCTTTTATTTGACTCTGAGACAGTGAGAATCCTCTGAAGATTTCAGAGTGGCGTGATCAGAGCTCGAAGATGATATTATAAAACCAAATATATTAGTCACTTTCAGTCCTTTGAAAGTTCTCAAAGAACAGAGTAGAACTTCGCCATGACTGGCATATTTTTATCTAGTTCAAAGGTTCATCAAAGTCCTTTACAGATTAATGAGGCAAAGTTTGCTTGCGAATGCGTAGGTAAACGGAACAACCTAATTATGTCCTTGGCACATCAAATACGGCGGCTCACTTTGCCTAAATCTAATTTAGATATTTATACACTTTCTAAAAATAGAAAATTAAGAATTATCCATTATCCAGAACTAGTCATTCAATTAACGAGGAGATAAATACTAAAAAGCCTGATCCCAATCATGGGAAAATGAGGGCACTGTGAGATCAAGGACATAAAAGCCATTGTACATCTTGGCAGGAGAGCACTCTGCTCCCCTGGGGTAACTGGCATTTTGTCAACTGTACTCTGTGCTGGGCCCACTACACTCTTAGTCTTTTCCCATTTGTTGGGGGGGTCACCATCATCCCTTTGCAGATCGTAAACCGAGGCTGTCAACAGATTATAATTTGCCCAAAGAGGCGAGGGGCTGATTCACACCCGGACCTGTCACAAAGCTGCTTGCTTCCACTTGAATACACCATTCCAGTCCCCTAAAAAGGGTTCCAGGATTCCTTTTAGTGTGGCATGGCACTGGTTTACATTATTTGAGGACATATCAAAAGCAGAGGCTATGACTAGCCATTCAACTTTATTAGCTAATAGCCGAAATGGTAGGTTTTCACCCTCAGAATATAAACATAGAGCATCCACAGAGTTCAAAATAAGACATTAAAGACAGACTGGAGGATTCGTATCCTACTTTTTTTTTCTTTTTTGCAAATTACAAAAGAAGATTTAGTTATATCTATAAAATTGGGTGGATTCTTTTACGCATTCCTCTCTTCTTGTGTTTGCTAGACTTGTCATGTGATTGGGTAGAAGCATGAATGGACAGATGAGGAAATGTAAATGCAATCAGTAGCTTTGTAAATGTGGTACTTATATTAAGTGCATGTTAACACACCCTCTGATTTCTCCCCAGGGCTCCCTTCTCACTCAAGCCAGAGTCCTACCCCTGCATGTTTCAGTGCTGATGGATAGAGAGATAAGCACTTCTGGTCGGGGCATGGTAAGTAACAATAGGACTTACTCACCTGACTTGCTGAAACTAAAGGCTTCCATAGAGTTAACTCAGCTCTTGGGGAACTTAGAAGCAATAGGGCAGAGAGAAAAGTAACCGAAGGCAGATTTTCAAGCCAGACAAAATTGGATTCAAATGCCAACCTTGGCATACACTGGTTGCATGATTTGAGGTCCATTATTTAACTGGTTGGAGGTTCAGTCTTTTCACCTGCAAAATAGGGAGTACAGGACTGTCATTCCAGAGAAGTGGTGGGATTTCTATGGAGTAATTTATAAAAGGCACTAAGCTCATTGCCTAACATGCAGTAAAGGCATAATGAAGGTGAACATAAAGAAAATGTAGAAATATTTTTACTGTCATATAAATCATAAAGTTCCAGTTACAGATTAGGTAGGTAATGGTACCAGACACATTTTACCATGGTTTTTTTTTTTTTGAAAAACTTACTCTTGTATTCCAGATTGGTTTGAAAGTACAGTATTTTATAATAGTTCAGCTCCTTTAAAACATAACTACTCTCGGCAGCAAACATTTCCTAACCTAACAAAATCTTCAGTTTCAGTAAACACTTCCCATTATATGTTAAATTTTACCTCCTACTGAAAAAGCAATGATGGTAGGTGACTTTCATCACCTGTAATATCAGAAGATCAAAAAACATTCTGGAAAGGTATGAAGACCTAAATTTCCACTTCCTGTTTCTCAAGTTGGAGCCACATTGACAGGATCAATAGAAAATAGATCTGGGAATCAATTAATGTAATAAAAAGACTGGACTTGAGATGTAACCCTAAATTAAGGTAGATTACCAGTTATAAAACATGGAAAGGAATAACAGATTTCTCAAAATTACCTGTCATATTTTTAAATTTTTTGCTTTGAATTGAAATATCATTACTCATATCCTTTTCATAGAAAAGTTGTTTTCTTTTCGATCCGAATTCTTTAATGAAAGGATAGTTTGTTAAGAAAGTACACATTTCTGAAGTGTTTGCTTCTTACCCCTTAGAAAAGACTTTGATCAAGACTCTTAAACACTTAGAAGAAAAGGGTAACAATATCATCACTGCATATATAGAGCTCTGAAGATCTCAGCAAATCACATCAGGGTTAATCTGGGCCATTCAAAACCTGCTTTAGTGTCAGCAAAATACATATATTTCATATATATATAAATATAATATTGTATATTAAACAAATAATATATAATATAAATAATATATAAAATATTATATAATAGTATAAATAACATATAAAATATATATAATACATACCTTATATATATTATATAAATATTAAATAAATGTAAATATAAATATAGATATAAAATATATATACATATACTACATACAGAATAGAAGGAAGACAATTGTGGTGACAGAGTCAGGTATTTTTTTAATTGTTTTTTAAATCCTTTGGCAGCATACCAGACTTTGAGGTAAATGTGCTCCTGTGGAGCCCCACTCTATAAATTTAAGAAATGGCTCATTTATTCTTCTAACAGCTTAAACAGGAAAAAAAAATTCAAAAATTGTATTGTGCTGTTTTTCTGCAAGGACAGTGAATTTATGTGTAGATATGTCCAAGGCAGTTCAAAAGTAACCCTAAGTGAGAAAAACGTATAAATTTATTCTGCAGACATTTACATAAACTTACTGACTTTCTTTTAAGAGTAAGAGTAAGACTTGGAACCTGTAGTGAATGGATAAGTCATGTGATCCCTTCAATTAAAGATCATGACTCTTCCAACATATGGAAAGCAACTCACAACTTTGACCCCGAACTCGAGTCCACTAACATTCTTACAGGCAAGTAGGATGCCTGCCCTGGAAGCATCCAGGTTTGGGGATGCCTCAGGCATGGAATCAGGGTTCCTCTGCCAGCTGGTAGCCCTAGGAAAATAATAGCCATTCTGGGTCTCAGTGTCCTCATATGTAAAAATGAACATAAGAATTCCGAACTTTGAAAGGTTATTATGGAGAGTCAGTGCCATGCAATAAATAAATGGGCATTGTAAACTGTAGAACACTCTAACAATGCATTTTTAAGAATGTTTATGAATAATTAAGAAATATAAGAATTAAGAAATAATTAAGAATTAAGAAATATAAGAATATATAAGAAATATAACAATATATAAGAAATTTAAGAATATTTCACACCTGGGGGCTCAGTTGGTTAAATGTCTGCCTTTGGCTCAGGTCACGATCCCAGGGTCCTGGGTTCAAGTCTCGCATCAGGCTCCCTGCTCAGCAGGGAATCTGCTTCTCCCTCTGCTTCTACCGCTCCCCTTGTTTGTGCTCTCTCTCTCTCTCAAATTAATAAAAATCTTTAAAAAAAGATTTAAAAAAAAGAATATTTACAACTGAGCCCCACTAGTCACCATTTACTCAGTAACTATTGGTGATGCTGGGTGAGAAGGAAGCATGAACAACACGATCCCAATATAAATCTCCAGTTTTATCTCAAATTGCATAATTCTGAATATCACTGCATATAACAGAGACACCTATGGCCTCAGAGTTATCAGTCCGGCCTCCGATTTCTCAAATAACTTTTTAAATATTGTTTTATTTTGTTACCTTGGTAATCTCTCCTTGTGGGTTCCAAACCTACCACAGTGGTGAAACTTTTGTTTATGTCTCCTCGTTTTAAGAGTTTAATGTCATTTTGTGACATGTAAAAATCAAAACAACAAATCTTAAAAAGAAGATATATAATGTAAAACCTTATGAGTGACTAACTCTCATACTTGAGATTATGTCAAAAGATGAGAGACTTAGGAATAGGATGAAATGAAAGGTACCCGAATTTATCATCCTACAAAGGGAGCCACTAATGATTCTCTTTCTTAATTTTAATGATTAAAGAGTTGGTTCCATTTTAAAAAAACTTAAGATTAGAAAGGGAGAACAGAATATAGAGCTTGTAAATAACCAGAAATAAATACGTAAAAAAAAATATGGAAGGAAATGGACCAACATGTTAACGTTGTAAGTAAGATTGTTAATGAGTAGTTGAATTTTTTGTCACTTGGCTTTGCTATACTTCTTGAGTTTCCTATAACAGGTACAGTTCACTTTCATAAACAGAAAAAAATCTACAAACAGTCTGCGAGGGGCAGCCCAAGCAGATGTTCTGTTGTGCAGACTGTGCACTGCACAAGTCTAGGAGATGCCCTTTGCATCAGAGTCTCTGTGCAGGGCCCATTCGAGCTGTGAAGAGCACGCCTGGCAGCCCAGCTTGGAGTCAGTGCAGAAAGGTAGCTTAGTGCGTGGTCAAATGTGTTAGATAATATAAAGTTCCAATTGCTGTAGGAAGTGGTCTCCAGACGTCTTGATGGCACTCCTCCTCGGGAAATCCTATTTGCTAGTTCATACCTGGCTTAAGGCAGGTTTGGATAAGATACTGTTGTTGATCAAGCTCCCGCTCTGAAGAGTTGTCCCGTGAAATTAGTTTATGTTTTTCTTTACTCTCCAGGACAACTCTGTGACATAGACGTCACCCTTATCATACAAGTGTGGACTGGGTGAAGTGAGGTTAGGTGACTCCCTAAATGCGGAAGAGTTACGAAGGGACCCCAGCAGCGGAAGCAGACCTGGTCAGCAGGGCTTCGTGTCTCTCTGAGCATCCCCACGGGAACTCTTCCTTCTCTGCCTCCTCCAATGGAGTGTGTTCTCTATTCTCCCAACCTCTAGAATTTATCCCTTGATGACTTCGGACCCTCTACCTTATATCACACATCCTCTATCAATATTTCCTGCAGAAGAGAGTTGCTCTATATAGGAATCCTTACAAAAGCGATCAGATCACAGGGTGCTCTCCGTGCCTGAATAAAATGGTCCTTCTAACAACTGCCCTAATGTAGTCCAAATAATTACTTTTTCCTTCTCCTCTGGGTACGGTTCATCTTTCCTTGAATTAGCAATCAGCCATCGAGTCTACAGCATCTTTCCTAATGGAGGCAGCTTGATGCAGATGCCCCAAGTCCAACCACGAGGTCTGTACAACTTAACTTCAGACTACAAGGGCTGCTGGATGACATACAGGTTCCCTGGGACTCAAGGTGTGTGTGGCTTTTCTTGTGCCCAACTCCAGGGAAAGCACCCATTTCTGGACTGTGTCTACTCCTTAGAAATGCTGTTTAGATACTTAATTAGGTCCACCCTCCCCTTCCAGTTAACTTGACAGCCTGCTACCAGAGTTAATAATTAACAAGGTGTCACAATACCTCCAACAGTCGCTCAATTCTTTGCTCACCTGCCTCCCTGTCTCTTCCTGCTGCTTCTGAATTGCTTAAACTCCCCTGGGATACAAGCTCCCTATAATAAATCATGGCACAAAGGCGCAGACTTTTGTGGCTCTAGCTGAAATTCACAATTGGGCGAGCCCAGGAGGCAATCACCTGGCCATTGCCCTAACCCATACGCATCCTCAGTGCTGCTTGAGAACAGGTGAGCATGAAGTTTTAATGAGGCCTTAGCTGCAAATGCATTGTGCAATTACTGTTAAGATGGGTGAACATTTGGCCTGGAAAGAATTGCATTTTAAGCAATAGGGTTTCCCTATTAACTGTTCCCAGCTATTAATTCAAACAGTTTGTTTATACATTTTGACAATTGTTCATGTGAAAGAGACCTGGAGATTTTATTTGACCACAATTTCATTATAAGCTAACAGTATGATATGGCTGCTAATAAAAGTTAATGCAAGTTTAGGCTACATTAAGTAAATAGTCCAAAGAAAGAAAGGCAGTATCGCCACTATCCTTTATTCTTATAGGTATATAGATCTTATTTTTTCAATCCCAAATTTGGCAAGTGAAATTGCACCTGCAGAGACTCTAGCGTAGAACATTTGGACATGTAACTGTCCTTAAAAGTCCAGGATGCGTGCCTGGTATGTATAAAGAACAAGCATTTATTCGTTCCTTCATTTCTTTCTTTGTTAGAACAAATATCTATTGAGGCACATTTTGTGGTGGATTTTCTTCTAAACCCAAGGGTAGGGAAGACCCACTCTCTGTTTCTAAGAGTTTTGGTTCTCCCTGGAGGTACAGAGGCATTTTGGAGAAGGTGAGATAAGAACTAGCTTTGGGTAAGTAGAGTCACTATGAACCAAGCTCATTGAAAGAGCATCTACTACCATCTTGCAGGGCTTGGAGCGGCTGACCCAAGGCAGGGACGTCTAAGGGGGAACCTAACAGTTGAGAGTGAAGGACAGAGGTGTGGACAAAGGGTGGGGGAAGGAAGAGCAGTCAGAGAGAACAGGATTCAATAGAATCACAGCAGCCAAAGCATGAGAGCAAAACTGAGTCCAGAGATGTTCAATAAGAGAAGCAAATCAATAAAAAATACATAATTAAAACAAATATTTAAAATATGTTGAGGGCAATCAAGAAAATGCATGTACTAAGTGCTATAAGAATATAGAGGAAGTCAGTGACTAGCTTCATGGAAAAAGTCACAAAGGAGGTGATGTTGGAATAATGTTTGGAAAGGTGAGTGGTTGACCACAGGAGAGAGGCAAAAGGCCCTTCATGTGGAGGACACAGCCCATCAGCACCACAAGGAGCCACGTGTGGTCGGTGGAGCCAGTGCTATAAGAGAGGCAAGAGCAGAGGTGGAACGCCAAAGTTGGCCTGTGTCCTGATGTGAAAGGCTGGCAACACGTGGAAAGGAATTTTAACTTCACCCGGAGGAAATTAGAAACCAACAAAGGATTCTAAGTTTACATGTGATGTTTTAGTTTTCAATTACTGCATAACAAAGCTCTTCACAATTTCACGGCTACTATAACAGCAGTTTATAATTTGTAATGATTCTGGGGGGCTGTGGGGCCAGTTCTCCATGTGGGGTCAGCGGGCGTCCCCCAGGTAACTGCATTCAGCTGGGAGCTCAGCTGGGCCTGAAATCCTAGACTCATTGCTCATGTCTAGGGTCCTGGTGCTGACTGCTGGTTGCAGAACTTCCTCCCCTATGATGTGGCCCTTCTTCTGCCAAGGGCCAATTCTAGACCATCCTCCTCACTGCATGGTGACTGGATTCAAGAGGAGAAACTTCTAGAGGACAATCCGGGAAATGCCAGCACTTACCAAGTCTCCAATTGCTGATACATGATCGGTCAAAGCAAGCCACATGGCCAACCCCCGAGTCAGGGTAGGTCGTGACCACTCGAAGGCAGGAATACTGGAGACATCCTTATTGGGAGCCATCAACATGGCAGTCTACTCCAAATATGAGGAAGACACCTTTCCACAGTATGGAGAATGGTGTAGGAGGGTGAAAAAGAGTATCATTTAAAAGCTGTTATTTTATTCCAGACAAAAGATAAAGAGGAACCATATTCAATCATAAAGAATAAATTAAGGCAAGACCCTTGCCAGAGTAGAATAAATAAAACCTGGTGATGTATTTGACGTGAGGGGTTAGGGAGAGGGAGAGAAAATTGAGAACAAGTATCTTAGCTGTAGACATCTAGTAGAGAGTTGTACATATTAGTCTGGGGGCATTTAAAAAACATGGATAATGTTTTGGGAATGACAACTAAAGCCAGGGAAATATATTAGATCATGAAAAAGAGAAGTCACCATACACAGAGATGAAGGTGAATGGTTAGAAACAAAGGCCAAAGAGAATAGTTTTACTGGGGAATGCGGGATAAAAATCAAAAAAGAGTAAGAACAATTTTTTCATATTTGAGGTCAAGTAAAATAAAGATGTAAATTTGTCATTGTGATTGGTAATCGGGAGGCCAATGATATCCTCTGGGGTTAACAGTTGAGAACTCCGGGATGGTGGAAATAGTGGACTGGAGTGATGGATGTACGGAAGCCGAGACCCCAATGTAGCTTTGACTTTTTCTGTGATCCCTGATCATGCAGTTTCCCAACAAAGGTACTCTTGAAGAGGAAGTCTGATGCCCCTGTAAGTATGTCCTCCCAATCCGACTGCACAGTGAATACTATCTGCTCAAAGTCTGGTGATCATGTGGTTGAGATTTTCCCAGGACAATTTTAAATTCCATGCAATATTATTATTTTCAATAAATGTGATTCATTCTGGGTACAAAAAAATAATTAATGTTATACCCTTCTATATCATTCCATAAATAATTTAATATATATATATACATATAAATTCAGAACCTTGAAAAAATAGTTGATCAGATCATGTGTTTAGGTTTTTTTTGTTTGTTTGAGAAACATGGTCATTGAATTGATAGAGTCACCATGGCTAGAAAAGGTGGAGAAAACAGATTAGAAACCCATACCATTACTTAGGTCCATACTGATTTTTGCAAAAAGAAGGAAGATTGGATACAGTGTTTCTACAGCTAATAACTGTGGCATGCCTAGTGCCCAAGGGCCTACCCACCTAAGAGCAACAAAGAACTAATCCTGTTTCAGATGCATAGGGAAGCCTTCTGATGCAGTTTTCAAAGTTTTGAAGTCGGCATTATCGTACTTGTTTCACACATGAAGATACAGAATCTTAGAAAAAATCTCAAAGAACATTCTCATTCTCCACAATTTCTAGAATAACAGTGCAGTACACGGCTCTGGAGTGAAAAGGTAATGTCAAATGTTGACTCCAGCACTTATCTCAAGAGTCTAAGTTTGGGCAAAGCAGTTACCTCCCCTGTGTTCCAGTGTTTATTATCCAGGGCATAATAACATAATCCACCTGCTAGGCTCATTCTGGTTTTAAACGAGTTCATACAAGTAAAGCTCCTGGGACACTGTTTGATATAAGAAGCACTTGCTAAAATCCAGCTCTTTTACCTATTTTCAGACAGAGATTAAGGTGACATTTGAAAAGGGACTTCTCATAGTAGAAGTTTAGATAAGATTCTGTAGAGTAATATATCCGATTATCGTTTTATCATTTCTTTGATACTTTGTTTATTATTTACTACTAGCAGCACAGGGGAGCTGCAGGATCCCCAATGTCTCAACTCCACAAGGCCCCTGAGGTCTCTGTCCCAACCCTCCTCGTCCCTTCTCAGGCTCCCAGACCCCAAGGAGGATGGATTCCTGCAGCTTTAGCACAACTCAGGTCTGTGCAGAAGACATTGGTCACCTGATCACCGAAGCGTAAGTCAGGTTGAAGGGTTTTGTTGAAATTTCTGTTCGGAGCCTCCAAATTCAAGTTCATTTGACAATTTGAGCAAGTCAGAGCAATTCTTCAGTGTTTTCTTTTTTTCCTATTCAACAAAACACTATATTCAGAATAAACCCATCCTCTACCAATTTTTATGACCAGTAATTGATACGGTTCAATACGATGAATTCTACTTTCCTAAAATGTACTAGTGTGTCGTGTGTTGGGATTACATTTTCTCTCTTGGTCTTGTTTTTAATTCATTTTACATAGCACTTGATAGTTATAAAATATAACTTATGATGTTCAGCAAAACTGAAAAAGATAAAAATGGTCAAACCGGGGCACCTGGTGGTGCGGTTAAGCATCTGATTCTTGGTTTGGGCTCAGGTCCTGATCTCAGGGTCATGAGATAAAGCCCCACGTCAGGCTCTGCGCTCAGCACAGAGTCTGCTTGGAATTATGTCTCCCTCTGCCCCTCCTGCTGCTTGCACACACACACACACACTCTCTCCCTCAAATAAATAGATAAATCTTTAAAAAACCATGACCTGGGGCGCCTGGGTGGCTCAGATGGTTAAGCCTGAGCCTGCCTTCGGCTCAGGTCATGATCCCAGGGTCCTGGGATCGAGCCCCGCATCGGGCTCCCTGCTTGGCGGGGAGCCTGCTTCTCCCTCTCCCTCTCCTGTTCCCCCTGCTTGTGCTCTCTCACTCTCTCTATAAAATAAATAAGTAAAATCTTTAAAAAAAAAAGATATTAAAAAAACCACGACCTAACCACTGGAAGATAATACCATTAAAGTTTGGTATAACCATCCAGTCTTATTTTTCTTACCACCCAAACTTGGGAATTTATACCTTCACAGGTATGTATTTATATATAAAAATATAATTTTGTAAAGGAGTCTCTTACCATTTTTCCATGATCACAAATGGGGGTCTGCTTTATCCGTTTTTGCTGTATATTCTGACTTAGAAAACAAATCTTTATTGATTATACCATGGAGGATTATAGAAACTGCTAATTTATTTCTTTGAATTTAGTTACCAAAAATAAATAAAAGAAAAGGAGACACAGAAAGAGACTGAAAAATATGAGCTCTCGTGTCATGTTCAGGTTTGCCCCTAGAATTATATGTGTGAGTGTATTGTTGCTTTATGTGCAAAATTACACTGGAGTTACAAGTGGGATCCTCATTCAGCCAGACAGTTTACCTAAGCCCTCAGTTCTCACCAAGCCTTAAACTCTGTAAACTCTATATACTTAGGTGGTTCCTTTTCATAGTTTAATCATTTAGCATTTGGGAAGTTTCATTGTAGTTTATAATCAGTGTCTTCATGAATCCCTCACCAAAATTCTAATGTATCTCCAGCCATAATTTTTGGCTCTAAATCAAAACCACCTGAAAGCTGTCCAGCTTAGGTACCACCTCCAAATCCCAGATTTCACTGTCCATGTCAGCATAGGATACTGTTCATCAGTTACAAACAACTGTGACCCAGTAGGTCATCAGACCTTTATGATGAAAAGGGTTGCATGTGTAAAAGAACTTACTTTCAGTTCTGTCAATATATGAATATACATATATATATGTATATATATATATATATATATATAGACACACATGTATATATTTATATACATACTATATGTATACATATACATTATGTATATTACATGTATACATTACATATACACATTGTATTTTTACATATTGTATTATAATGTTATATATACATACACATATATATATACACACATATATACATATATACACACAAACTAAAACCCTAAACTTCTAGCAATCTTCCCCATTCTTTTCATAATTATTTGTTGGGAGGTTTAACTACTATTTATCAAAGAAACATAGCCTAGAACAACAATTTCTTTTTTTGAGACTCAACTAACAATAGCTCATACTTACTGCAGCAGCTTCCCCCAGAAGGATCCCCAAGCTCTCAGCAGAATACATACATAGAATTAGCATCACTCACCCAGCAGAGGGAAGCATGTGGAATCCAACAGCCATTCTTCACCTGCCATGTTACAAAGCCCAGCACAGTAGGATTTAAGAGCATGATCAAAGAGTAACTTTTCTAACTGAATCTCTAGGGGAATATAGGGTGACAGTATAATTACCCCAGTTAGAATTTAGCCAGGCACAGAATTAACACTACCTCTACTCTTGTAGGAACAAAGAGACAGGAGAGGACCCGAAGGTCTTTAATGGCCAAAAGAGGTCAAGCCCTCAGTTTTATATCTCACCCCAGAGACACATGAGATATTTCCCCCCTGACCAGAATGCCATCCAAGGCTGTCCCTTCTATTTTTTAACTAGACTGAAGAAAATAGTCATTATTTTAATAGTGTATTGCACTTATGTTGCCAAGGCTACCTCAAGACCTCAAGGCCTACAGCCTAGGCAGGTAATCACAGTGGAAAAACAGTTTGGTCCCTCCTGCCACAGTCATGGAAAGAGAAATGCCTTTGTCTGCAGGGAAGTCATCATGTTTCAAGGAAGAAGACATGAGGGATAAAGAGATCCCCTTAAAAGTGAAGATTTTATTTATCTGGCTATACTGACATGAATTTAAAACCCCTGACATTGAAAGCCTTGGCATATTTTGAGGTGGAACAGTCCCCAAGATTTTCCTTATTCTCACCTCCAATGGCAGCAGAAACTATAGGCCAGGCCAGGAATCTCTCTCTGCTCCTCACATGTTTGTCCTTTATGTTCATCCCCATCTCAGGGTCCGTCAAGGTCACTGTAAGGGTCCGAAGGCCAGAGAAGCTGTGGATTCAGCCCCGTGCCTCCCTGGGCTTTGTAGCTCTGTGGACACACACAGAAAAGCACACAGCTTTCCCAGAACTCTTTTGTAGGCTGTTTTATGAAAGTTGATCAAAAGTTCTCAAGTGTTCGTCCGCCCTTAATTAGCAGCGTCTTGGTTCCTTCCACCAAGAGGCAGGAGGCACCCATGCCCTCAAGAAAAGCAGGCTAGATCTGGGCATTTTCTTCCTTTATACTAGGAAGGTTTGAAGAATAATTTTACAATTAGGTAACATTAAGAATGATGAAAGCTAGAGAGTGGGAAGCAGCCAGAATTAATTACTTACTTGAGGGTCTGCTCAGGCTGTTTTGGCAGTATTCATGCTGATTAACCCTTGGTATCCAATGCCAGGGCACAATACAGCCGCAGACTTGGGGCCTCTGTTCCTCCCCATCACCTCTTCCTCCTGTCCAGCTCTGCTCCTGAGCGGTGGCAGTTCCTTGCATTTTCTCTCTCTTACTTGTTTTATCCGTCTGATCACTACGTGGACATGCTAGTTCTTGAAATAAAGCTGCATTTGGAGAACATTATGGTTGTACCTTCCAGCTGTCTGTCTCTGTTCAACTCCCTGAAGGCAGTTCACATAGGTCTGCCCCAGACTGGATGGGTAAGTGTCTGCACAAATGAACGTCTGGTGTCCAAAAGTCAGTAACGCCTGCTACTCCTTCACCTAACACTTCTTTAAGAAACATGTACTAAATACCTTACTAGGCACAGGGAGTTCTTTTAGGGTTATGAGAAACATAACGATGTTTAAGACATCAAAATCTTATCTATAAAGAGAGATATTAATTCAAGTACTCTTTTATACGGTGTTTTAGGAAACAATGTCATACTTTTATAAAGGCATAAAACTATATATTGTATTGAGAAATGCTCCTTTAAGTATAAAGGATTGTTTATTCAAGGTAAAAAGTAATTATTTAGAGAAACACAGGAAAATAATGACTTTAGTGCCCATGTTTTGTAAAAATAATGACTTTAGTGCCCATGTTTTGTATAAAGGTCACCTTGAACTATTCCAAGAAGACCAAAAACATTCTAACAACGTCAGGGCACTAATGAAATCTCTAGCATTCCCTTGTGTTGGGTCAGAAACAGCATTATTCATATTTGAATATGAAGAAACTGAGATATATGCCATTTACTTTCAAAAGAAATTTGAAACTGCTTAATTACAAGCTGGTGCACAGTAAAACCAAAGACACTTAACAGAAAACCAGAAAAACATGTAGGAGAATGAACACACATACCAAAAATCTAGAATAACATAATTTCCCTCATTGAGCATTAAATTCAGCACTGAAATTCCTCTGTCCAAGGCAAAATTGGATATATCATGAGAATATAATTCCCATTTCATAATGAAAAGCTCATAATAGTTATAGCAAAGAGGTAAATATTCCTTAGACAAGAAACTATGTTTGAAGAATATAAGGAATATAATTTCAACAACAATGTTTTTAATGTAATTGCTCTTACATTGAGTCTTAATAAACATTAAGAGTAAGGAGACAAACAACTCAATAAAAATGGGCAAAACATACAAATAAACATTTCATGAAAGAATGTATACAAATAGTCAATAAGCACCTGAAGAGATAGATGCTCTAAGTCATTAGTCATGAAGGAAATGCAAATCAAAACTGCAATAAAATATGCTACATACCCATTCGAATGGTTAGAATCAAGAAGATTGGAATTCCAAGGGTTGGCAAGGATGTGGAGCAACTTGAACTCATATATTGCTAGTGGGGATGTAAAATGTTAGAATAACTTTAGAAAACAGTTTGGTAGTTTTCTATAAATTTAAATACTCTTACTAAATGGTAGAGTAATGCCATTCTTGGTTATTTATCCAAAAAGAATAAAAACATCCATCTACACAAAGGCCTGTACACAAATGTAAAAGCTTTATAACACAACCCCAAACTGAGTAAAACCCCAATATCCATCAACAGTTGAAAGGATAAATAAATGGTTACATATCTATATAATAGAAGGTTACTTATAAACAGTCAACAAAAAGGTGTCCCTACTCTCATGGAGTTTATATTCTCATCAAGGAGAAATAAGTAAGCAAATAAATATATATATGAAGAGTGACAGGTAGCAAACAGTGTTATAAAAAAAAATGAAGGGGATCATAAGATGGAAAGGAAAGGGATGTGGGCAGGAAAGAGTTGCTATTTTGGGGCATTTTAGGGTGGATGGTCAAGGAAGGCCTCCTGAGTAAGTACTATATGAACAGAGATGTGAAGGAAAGGAAGGAGTTATTTGTGAAAATATCTGGGTGTATCTGGGCAGAGGAAACAGAATGCTAAAGACCCCAAAGAGGGAAGCAATATGGTGTGTTGGAAGAACCGGAAGACATCCTGTGGAGTGTGTGTGTGTGTTGTTGGGTGGGAGGGGAACAACAGGAAGCCAGAGCAAGAGAGTACCACATCAATAGACACAAAGTTATTTTCTATTTAGTGTGTTACAAATCTCATCTTCACAATCTTAGATCAACAGCACTAGAGCTTATGACAGTCATTCACATTTGGAACACTTTTCTGGCAAAGTACTTTTGGTCTTCCCCCAAGGGGACAAAGTTCAAAAACAGTTTTAGCACTATGTGTATAGTTTGTTATTAGCCATAAGCAACTGGTTAAGCAAAATTAGAAGACAGTATATATTTTTGAATCCCCAAGAAAACTTTTAAACTGGCTACCACATCTGTAGCAAGTTGGAGATTTTACATAAGATGTATCGTTGCTGCGGCAACATTAACACCACTCCCTCTAGCAACTGCAAGAGCAAGGTGTTTTTACCATCTTCTGATGTAAGGAGGAATCCAGGGAGATGTTATCTCAAGTAATTGTCACTTATTCTTGGGAAAACATCCTCAGAGAAACTGCAGCTCCTAAATCAGTCCTTCATTTTCTCTTACTTAAGGAACTTACAACTATTTCAAGTCCCCAACCAAGATCTGTGACCGACTTCCTTCCTTCCTTCCTTCCAAAATTCATTCCATAATTATTTATTGACCACTTATTATGTGTTAGACACTATTGTAAGTGCTGGAGATATTGTGGTGGATAAAGCAAAGTCGCTGATTTATGGAGCTTACATTCTAATAAGAAAGATAATAGGGGCACCTGGGTGGCTCAGTTAGTTAAGATTTTGGCTTGGGTCATGATCTCAGGGTCGTGAGATTGAACCCCACATCAGGCTCAGCGTTTGGCTGGGAGTCTGCTTGAGATTCTTTCCCTCTGTCCCTTCCCCCACTCTCTCTCTCTCATAAATAAATCTTTAAAAAAAGAAAGGCAAATAATAAATATGTGAATAAAAACATATAAATAGTGATAGGTCTTATGAAAAAAATAATATGGTATAGGCAGGAAGGGTGTAGGTCAGTGTGGTATTTATAGGGACTCATCAAGGAAGTCTGTCTAAGGATTGATATTCAACTAGGTACCTGAAGGAATTAGGGGAGTGATGGAAAGAGGAACAATTGCAAGGAATCTGCTGTTAGAACACACTCAGATTATTCACAGAACTGTAAGGATGCCAAGGGAGAGGGGGAGAGGGAGAGTGATAGGGGATGACATAGCAAGGCTCCAATTGTAGAGGGCACTGTCATACTTAGAAGGACACTGGGTTTTATTTTAAGCATGATTATGGGAAGTTATTGGGTGATTGGATTGCTGACTGGAGAATGACAAGACCTTGTATATGTTTTTAGAGTCTCACTCTGGCTGCAGAGTAGATAATATATAGCAGGAATATTGTTGGAAAGAGTGGAAGCAGGAGAAATTAGAAGGTTACTTCATTATTCCATGATATATTTAGACCATGGTGGTTGCTTTCATAATTTATGTAGCATTTGAATTTAGCCTCGAAGGATGGTGTGTCGGAATTGTATCTGTCTGAATGTAAAAACCAGATTTCAATGACTTAACCACATAGAGAATTCAATTTTTCTTCTATGAAATAAAAAGTCTGGATATATGCAGTCCAGAACAGGTGCAGCTACTCAAGGAAGTCACCCAAAACCACAGGCTCTTTGTATTTTCTTTTCTACCATCTTTAATATATATCTCTCTTCCTCCTGATTGCAAGATAGCTGCTTCACCTCTGGGCATGGCAGCCACATTCCAGGCAGAAAGAAGGGAACAATTAGGCCAAAGGAGCAGTGCTTATTATACTGAGAAAGCAAAAGCTTCACAGGTGCCCCTCATAAGCTTTTGCTCCTGCTGTATCAGCCTGAACTAGATGACAAGACCAACCCAGAAGGCAAGAGACTCTGAGGATGGAAATATTTTTAATGAGGCTCATTTCTACACAAACACAGTTGGGGGTCTATTGGTAAGAAAGAAGAGAAAATCAATATTTGGTGAAAAAAATATCTGGTGAGAAACCATCAGTGTCTACCAATGGACTCTGCCTCTGCCTGCTGCCTCACCTCTCTGTGCTGACCCAGGGGAGGATGGAATGGAAGGTGAAAAAAGACCACTCAGGAGAAAAAAGTAGCAGAAGATAAGCATGAAAAATAAAATAAAACAAACAAATAAAAAACAAAACCATGGGTAATCCAAAGGAAATATAGGGAAGTCAGAGAAGTCTCTGTCATTCAGTGGCTCTGTCCTAGAGGTAGTAACTATTAGATAAATCTAGGTAGTTGATGTGAGCTGAGGAGGGTGTTAAAGGTATTTGGACTTTATGCAGTAGGCAAACTGACACCACAGCAAATTCCAGAAAACTAAAGGAAAATCAAAAGATTGTCTGCACAAAACCAATCCTTCACCCTTGGGGCACTAGCAAAGACACACTCAGGTCATTTGTGCAAAGAGCTTAGCCCAGTTCCTGGCACATAAGAGCTGAGACCAATATTATATGATACGCCAAAATGGAGAAGGGCCACAGGTAGGGAGCACAACGAAAGGGAACGAGAGCAGAGAGCAGGCTGGATCAAAGAAAGTCTTCACTATCTCACAAGAAATGTGTAAGAGCCACACTGGAAAAGTAGAAGAAAGATTGTAGCTGTTTCTCATGTCTTAGAAGGAAGCGGGAAGGAGTCAAAGATGTTCATTTTGATCCACGCAATAGAGAAATGGTGATATCAATATGGCAGAAAATTTTATTAATATATTAATTCATGCAGAAGTAAATGAGAGGTATTTCCCGCACTCCCATACTAAGAATTCTTTGTTTTCTGAGCCTGGGCACTCCGAATGAATGAGGTCACTATCAGCTTTTTACTGTAGAGCTAAAAAGAGAGATCGAAAACACCGTAAGACGATCACTCATTCTGACTTGGGGAGTTTAGATCTATCAAGGAAAGCTTGACATAGAAGCAATAAAAGGCCAAAAAGAGGAGATAAAGAGTTGGTTTCCCCAAAACTAGCAAGGTGCTGATGGTTCCAGGAGGGATGGGCTCCTGTGTCTTCTTCTCAAAGCTCAAAAGCTGAAGGGCTCTCTTTGGGGTTGACACACGATTGGGGAAGATGGGGGTTACCAAAACTGATAGGTGGGATGCAGAGCACAGAGAGGTGAGGCAGCAGGCAGAGAGGGGTGTGCTGAGGAGCCATGGGGCAAAGGGACCCAAATGACAGACCACAGGGGATGGGCTGGTCCAATCCCCCATGCAAGCCCTGGGCTGGCCTGGGGGCAGGTCCCATCCCCCCCCCCCCCCCCCCCCACCGGCCGTACAGCCGCAACATCCAGGCAAGAGCACATCTGCCTTGACAGACGCTGGGAATGTTCCCATCACAGAAATACTTGCCTATTCCCCTCCCTCAATCTAAAGATGGACAACCCACCATCTGTAATATATTTTGGGTGCTTAGGAAAAACCATTTTGCCTACCACTGTCTGAAGAGGCCGGGAGTCTAACAAAATGGAATGCTGCATTTTAAAGGTTCAGTGATTTCTTACCTCCAGCAAAATTGAGAAATTAACCATTCAAGCTCCTCACCCTGTGACCCCTCCAAACTTTAAAGAGGACAAGTGTGAATGGCCACACTACTTTAGGGGTTTGCAGGTCAGGTCCGCTTCAATCAACTAAAACAGACCCATGTTACGGAGTCCAGATTTAAAAAGTCATTTTAAGGTTTATGGTCAGACCATAAAACAAAACAGATTTATGATATAAATAAAATACAGCTCCTTTTTTTAGAGCTTGGTCACAAAAGCCCTCTTTTCTTTTCTTTTCTTTTTTTAATCCTGGGTACTATACTCCTCTTTGGGGCCATGCCCTTTGTCTGAAAGGAAACCATGTCAACCACCTACCCTTTGGGAGAAGAGCAATAGCCTGCTTGCTGGCTCCTCTTTTTTCTATTGGGGTCATCTTAATTGGTCCCAAGCTGATTTGGAGAGAGAAAGGCTGGGATCCTCACCTGGAGAACTGACTTGCATTATGATTGAAGAGCTGGGAAATGCTCGGGGGAGGGAAAATGCCTCCCCTCCCTGCGGGGGGAAGAACACTCCTTTCACACCCTTACCCAGTGCAAGGACCACGTGCTGGAGCAAGACATTTCTCCTGCAAATCAAAGAAGGGAAGCTGCTGCCAGCTGCCCCTTCCTTTTGCTCAGTCCATTTTTGGTGAGCTAATTGGATTTCCCTTTTATACGCTCCAACCTTGCTGCAGGCTGGCAGACAGCCATGCCATCGGCAGCACAGCCCCACGTATGAATTGGCTGCCAGACCTGCTGCAGTCAACTCCTTCTTGAACTCTCTGTGTGCTAGTTCAGAGAGCACTCTTCTACCATCATCCCACCATGGCACTTCCAAATGGCTGGGTATAATTGGGTTCAGAGGAGTTCAAAGCCATGCTCCAGCATCCTTGTATCAAAGCTCATTGAACAACAGGGGAACCGTGCACTGAAATGCAGGCATGGAGTGAGGAGAGTTATTAGTGAATACATTCAAATCTGTCACGCTAGATTCCTGGGTACACAACTGGGTTTTGGTTCAGCTTTTAAGAGTTCAGGTGTGGTCCCCAGGAGATGGCTCCTATAATCGCCGTAAAAATATCTCATTTGTACTAATGCACCTTGCCTATTTCATAGCAGATCCTTGTGAGACTAATTTACATTTTTTTAAATGTCAAGGCTTTCTCCAGAGATTGTTCATTCATTATATTTATTTTCTTGGACATGATTTTAACAAACCTTCCCCTGAAGAGCTTGCGGCTATTAACTTTGCTGAACGGGTGCTCAAAGGAGAGTTAAAAGCAAATGGTCTAAGGGAAAGGATTGGGCCACAGCACCTCAAGGGTATTTTTCTGCCCCCAAACTCATTTCATTGATCCTTCATCCACAGGCCATGAGCAAGAAGAGCAAGAGGAAAGCCTTCTATCATTCAGTGGGATGGTAGATGCCAACTACTGCTGAATGCGAAATTCTGCCACATTCTGATTTTAGTGGGAGGTACTCTGGGACTCTAAGAACAAATCATGTTAAAAGAGTGATAACCAGGGATTCAGGAAAGGCATGATGGGGAGCAGGAATTATATGGGTGTCAGATGGCTGCATGATATTCCTCATTTAATTAGAGTATCTTCTCAAACTCTATCAGAGTAATACCCCTGGCCACTATCTTGGGGAATTTCATATTTTCCAGAATGCATATTGCCCATGTCCCACATTTAGGACCAGGGACTCATCTAATTAAAGTGATCCTAAATGTCTCCTTGAGAAAGTTCTTGTTCAATGGAGGAACAGCTGACAGAGGTTATCTGTCCCCCGTCCGAATACTTTCAAGGTCGAGAAGTCCCCCTTCTCTTAAGGCAACTGAGTTCTCTTTGTAATGATCTGAATTATTATAAAATTCTCCCTTCATGGTGCTGAATCTGCACCCAGGATTTTCATTGTTATAGTGGATCTTTTAAAACAGTAGACAATTATTTACTCCCATTCTCACAAAAATAGCTCTTCCACGTAGAAAAATAAATTTTTATGGCTCATTCACCATTCACATATTTCACAAATATTTATTGGGTCCATACAGCATGCCAGGTCTGGGCTAGATGCTGGGGACACGATGGTGTCCCTGTTGCCCCAGCACTCAGCATCTGGTGAAGAGAATTACAATTAGCCTACATGCTATCTTTTCCTTAATTCACTTCTCTCTAGATAAAATGTTTCATGTCAGTTTTTGCTTTCTAAATAAAGACAGCATCCTCCCATTCACCCTCTGGCGCCTCTTGTCATGACGTCATTGGCATGCGCTACCGGGAAATGAGCACAGATATCCCCATTCTGTCCCACTGCTGTCTGTTCTAGTGTTTCAGCCCAAGCCAGCATTCATGGAACACTCTGCTATCTAAGATTTGGTTTATGTTAACAAAAACCCATTCTATCTTGCTCTGAAACACTAGGGCCAGAGGGGGTAGGGTGAGGGTAAGAGAGGATGGCTAAACTTAATTGATACAATCAATCCATCCCCCTTTTGACAAGATTAGTGAAGGGAGTCTAAACTCAGCCCCCAAACAATGTTGGTGAGACGCCTTTCAGAATGTCATTCCCCACCTGCCCCAGACAGGTCACTTTGATCTCCCAGGCAATGTGGGGATACTTGGAAGTCATGACAGTTGTGGTTTTTCCCAGGCACCTAATGAGAACACACTTTCATTAATAATTAATCCTTCTTTTTTTTTTTTTTAAAGATTTTTTTTATTTATTTATTTGAGAGAGAGAGACAGAGAGAGAGCATGAGAGGGGGGAGGGTCGGGAGGGTCAGAGGGAGAAGCAGACTCCCTGCCGAGCAGGGATCCCGATGCGGGACTCGATCCAGGGACTCCAGGATCATGACCTGAGCCGAAGGCAGTCGCTTAACCAACTGAGCCACCCAGGCGCCCAATAATTAATCCTTCTTGAAGCATTTACCTAAGCAGTTTAAAGGAGGCTTGGCAAAAAAGGAATAGAATTGTTTGGGGCTCCCTTCTTGCTCCCCCTCCTCCTGGGGCCCATAACCATTGGGCCCCTCAATTAAGGTCATACAGCCAACTTCTCCATCTTCCCTGATCTCTTCAGAATCTTTTCTGTTGTCACTTCAGAGTGACCTTCCCTGACCACCTCATCCAATACAGTGGGCATCTATTCTTAGCATCTATTCTCTTACTTTGCTTGGTTTTCCCCTGGTACTTGTAACTAACTAAAATTATATTACTTAGCACTTGTTTGTTTATCTACCTATTCTATCTCCTCCAACTGAGCTGAGCTACAGGACACCAGCAACTCGGTTTTGCCCAACACTCAATCCCCAATACCTAAAAGAGTGTCTTACATTATATATTGGGTACTACAGGATGTTTGCCAAATGACTGAGTGAATGGATGAACACATTGGAAGAAACACCTGCACAGTCTCATCCCAGATCACAGGGGGCTGGGCCTCATGACACCCAGCTGCCTGCCCAGCCTTATGTTTTACGAGGAGCCAAAATACTATTTTAAGCCCGCTGTGCCTCAGAAGATCAGGAAAGATTGCAACAAACCCTCACTCTAAATGTGTGGGGAAAGCAATGTCCATTTAAAGATTCCACAGATTCCCAGGGCCACCCCCAGCTCGGAGCTCCTTCTTCCACTGAATCCGTGTAGTGCTTAGATCATCTCAGCCCTGAAATTCAATTTTCTCACAGTTTCCCAGAATGCTCATCACATGCATTGTCATGGGAAGGTTGGAGAAGCCAAATAGGCAAACAAAACAAAACAAAACACCAAAAAACAAAAACAAACCCCTCAAATATACTATGAAATACCCTGATTCCTCAGTTTCCCTGCCATGTGACTTAGCTCCTCTCTTCCTCTCCATCCAGTTCTTGTTTTACAATTCTCCCCTGCCCTCTCAGAGCAAATAAGGAATTCTGCTTTCTGATGCAGAATAATTGGTCAGTTTCTACTGTCTGCTTCCAAGCTTAGCTTCAGCCCTCTTTTTGTATATGCAAAGACCAGTCAAAGTTTAGTCATTGATCCACATCACCTCATCCTCACTGTGGCAGGCAGAATTCTAAAGACACCCTCCCCAAGATTCCTGTCCCCTGGTTATTAAAACAAGAACTGATGGAGTAACTTCTGGGAAGATTTTGCAGATCGTTGAAGCCCCCCAGTCAACTGACCTTAAAATACAGAGATTATCTGGGTGGGCCTGACCCAATCAGGTGACCCTTTTAAAAGCAGAGAGTTTTCTCTGACTAGTAGCAGGAGAGGAAGTAAAAGAGCTTCAAAGCACAGAGAGATGTGACACAGTGTTGCTGGCTCAAAGATGGAAGCACCCACATGAGAAGGAATTCAAGTGGCCTTGAGCTGAGAGAGGCCCTCCACCTAACAGCAGGCAAGGAATCAGAGCGCCTCTGTCTTTCACCCACAGAAAACAAAATTTGGCCAAAACCTGTTTGAGGTTGAAAACAGGTTCTTCCCTGGAGGTTCCAGAAAAAAGCCCAGGCCAGCCAACACCTTGATTTCAGCCTGGTAAAACCCTAAGCAGGGAACGCATCTGAGCCAAGCCAGATTTATGACCCTTTAGCACTGTGAGTAATAAATTTGTGTTGCTTAAAGTTGTTACATGTGTGGTAATTTGTTACACAGTAATAGTAAACTGACACAATCACCATCATTTTCATCTCTTATTACATCCCAGCCCTTTGCTAAGCACTTTACATAATTATCTCATCTAATCCTGGCACCAACCACTCCTTGTATGATACAAATATCCTTATTTTATAGGCCACAAAAGCCTTTAGAGTGCTGGAATGTAGACGTATGTGTAGTAAATGGTAGAACCATAATTACCATAATTCACATCCAGGCAACCAAGGCTCTTAACCAATATGGCTTTCTGCCTCCTTAAATTACCACATCAGGTTCCATCCTATGACTTATACATAAAGCTCTTCCTCCTTCCCAGATTCTAAGTGGAGGTATTCTTTCTTTCTTCCATTTACCTAATTGGATCATGACCTTCTTCAGCTGAACTGTCGCCTAGTTCCTCGAGCCCCAAGAACTTTGCCCACAGTGAACAGAACAGAAGTCTGTATGTCTTGCTGAGGGTACATCACTTGAGAAGTGACACATATTTCCATGCATTACAAAAAGGCCAGCTTTCACATCTGCGGTTTTGCAAGGAGGACCTCATCACAGAGATTTGGACATCCTGGCACATTTCAGTGATATCCAGATCATGGGCTCAAATACCTGATTAACAGCTAGAAAGTTGGCCTTCAAAGTGCAGACTGGACCTCAGGATAAGTTGCTCGCCTGGTAACCCAGAACACTAGCTCTTGAGAAAGTGTGCATGTGCAAGTGTGTGTGTATGTACGCATGTGATGTGCATGCATGCATGTGCACTCAGTAGGCAGACACTATTTCTTCCTAAAAGTTTTCTGTTAGCCTGAGTTTCACAAATCATACATGCACTTTATGTTGGGCTTCAACATCTCAGTCTGAAGCTAAGCAGAAAGGCCAAGTCCAAAGAGAATTGAGAAGATATGCTCTGCATTATCCCACGAGAATAATAAGTCCCTCGGCTTTTAGAGTGAGGGACCCAGTAAGGAAGGTACTCTCCAGAAAATATATAAGATTTTAAGATTATAGAGGAATTTTTCACAGAGAAATTTTTAATAGTATAAATAAAATACCCTTGTACTTTAGCTGTTCCTTACCCTCCCTTTATTCAAACAAACAAAAAATCATGCTGCTTCTTGGAGGCAAGATGACCCTCTGAGCGGAGATAATGCAAATACAAATGGATTTGGGTTTGGGTGATAATTTGGTAAATGGAACTCTAGGCCACCCCTGCCGTTATCATGCTTCCTATCAGGGGTAAATATGGAGTCAATGTCTTCCAGAAGTAGTGCTTATGAAAGAGAGGGAAGTATTTTCCTCTGGACTTTGGTGGAATTACAAAAGAATCCTATTATTTCAGGAACATTCCCAACTTTAGTGAACTGTTTCAGTAGGTTCGCCACTCCAAATTTAAATCTGATCCTCAAGAATCTTATAAATCCTGTGGCTGAAGGAAAAATATTTGGGGGGGTAGGCAGAGGAGGGCCACCACTTTAGTTATACATGATAAGAAATATCCACCAATGATGGGGACAACAGTTGATGCTGTCAAAGGTGTATTTATGAATGAGAGATTCTGGGAGAGGTCAAGGCCAAGCAGTTAAAAGAAAAAAAGTCTAACAGGAAAAGTTTGTGGCAGAAATTGAGGCACAAATGATTTTGCAGGAGACTGTGAGTCTCTCTAGCCTGGATTTCCAAACTCAGATTACAGTTGATTCTTTTATGACTCCCAACTTGAAGGATACACAAATAGTTTAAATAACCAGTAATACTTCTCTTAGAACCTAGTGTAAATTACACGGAGGGAAATACAACATAATGTTAAAAGTAGGGCTGCGATATCAGCTACAGCTGGATTCAAAGTTTGGCTTCACCAAAGTATGTAAATTAGCAAAAGTCAGCTAACTTTTATGCATCTGCTTGTCTGTTTTCTATATCAAGGAAATAAGAATGATGTAAGGTTGAAATGAGATCACCTATATAATATGATGCTTGGCACGGTGGTCGCACTTAGAAGAAACTGAATAAATATTGGCTACTATTAAGTAAAAACAGAATAGTCTCTGACAGTAAGAAAATATGTAGTGAATTGGCAAGCCTTGTATGGATCACATACAGGTAACACATTACAAGTGAATAAAAAAGACGAAATGATCATTAGGTTGTGAAGAGATGAAGGAACTATGATAGACAGGAAGGATCAGCGGAATGAGAAAAAGAAAAAAAGAATCATCTTCAAGATCTTGAGCAAGATCTCCCATCAATGTCCAAGTTCCTCTTTCCCGATTTCCAAGAAGTAAGAAACAGAACTGCAGGTTGGGCATCCCTGCTTTCATCCCTGCTTTTTGCAATCACTGCTGGTCATGAGCAAGAGTACTAAGTGCTAGGCCACTGCAGCTCAGTTCCCTTTTGCAACGAGATTGGTGCTCCTAACCCCGCCCCTATTTTTTTTTTTTTTTCCAGCACTAGGAACTGGGTAGGAGTCATGGGGAGAAAACCTACATCAGAGTATCCGAGTATATCTCAGAGACTATGTTAACATTAGAAACAGGGATCTAGAGCAGTCTTCCCTGCAGGCAACGCTGGGTGGGGAGAAACAATGGACTAAAACCAAAACAGGCGACAAGAATCAGGAAGACGCAAATTGAAAGACTAGGAATGTAGAAAGATGAAAACTTTTGGTAGACACAGATGTGAAAAGGCAACACAGAGTAAGTGAGCAGAAGGCTGGCTAACTTTGACAATCAAGAGATTAACAAGAACCAAAGGCACAAAGCAAGATCACCCAGAGATAGGGTTGCTGGATTCAGCAAATAAAAATACAGGATCCCCAGTTAAATTTGAAGTACCAAAAATAATTTCTTACTATAAATGTCCTGTGCAAAGTTTGGGATATACCTATACTAAAAAGAGATGTGTGGTTTATCTAGAATTCAAATGGAACTGGGTGTCCTTTGTTTTACCGGCAACCACATACAAAGAACTCTGAATTCATGAGCCATTAGGTAGGGTGTAGGGAAACTGGATCAATATCAGTGAAATGTTAGAAAAGGCAATGGATTGGCAGAGAATTACAGGGACAAGGGGGAAAAGTAAGAACAGTTATGGTCGGAGATACCAAGAGCAGGATAGAGCAGATACCAGCATCAGAGTTATGAATTAAGTAAAAATCAAGAGCCAGTAAGGGAAGAGAGAGAACAGAGGATGCTTCTCAAAGAGAGAAGTAGTGGTTCATCCTAAGCCAGTCACAAGGGTCTTGTGTCACTGGTTTCCTTTTAAAATTCCAGGGCTTTCTACCCTGCTTCTTAGTAGATGTCTCCTCTCCTCTCCTCCTAACAGGAAACTGAGACCTTAATATTTAGATAAAGACTTATTCCAACCAGTAAGCTTTTATACTTCCCCTGGGCAAGGCAGTCTTTCCTGATATGGATAGGTTAGGCCACCATTTATGCATTAATTCAATAAAGATTATTGAATGCCTTCTTTGTATCAGACACTATTCTGGGTGCCAGTTATGTTAATCAAGTGTATTTTCATCTCAGCCCAAGTGCATCAAATTTACCAGGGGTGCTTCTTAAGAATGCAGATTCCTGGGCCTCTCACCAGCTACAGTCACCTCCAAGGGAGCCTGGGGAATCTGCATTTTCATAATCTTAGAATCCCTGACCTACCAATTGGTTAATACAAACAGGTATGTCAGTGCCTTTGACCTGGGAGAAATATATAGACAAACACCAAGTGCAGATGCTGAAATCTGGAAAATGAGGGGTAGTTAGGCTGGTACCAGGTGACGTTAAAGGACTTGTCCAAGCCAGACGGCTCGTCAATGTCTGAAAAGGGATTCCTGTCAAAGCGTTCCATTGCAAAGTATAACCCCTACTCCCCGGCAGTATGCTACATTCTGGACCCCAGGACTCCGAATAGGGCTTTATCTGTTATGCTTTCAAACCACTGCCATGATGCAGCATTATATAGGCTTTAATTGTGACGGGAGGAAGGGGCAGATATTCCAACTTATGGTTTGTTCAAGTCAATAAGCACTTATTCTCTGTTCTCAGGCTCCTGTAAGTTTGCTTCAATGCTGAAATGTACCTCTACTATTAAGACTCAGGAGACTCAGTTGCCAACAGAAGGTGCTCTTGATTCACAGAGAGAAGCTCTGCTCTGAAGAGTATGTCGCGGAGCCACTCTGACCCACCTCCGTGCAGAACATGGAAGCAAAATCCTGCTCCATTCCTTAACACCTGCATTCTGAGACTCTTAAAGCTTTTAGCTGGCAAGAGTCACTTATTCCCACAGTATCTCTATGAAATAAGAAGAGGGGAGATGGTTTTATTCTCATTTTACAGGTAAAGAAACCAGTGGGAAATTTCTTTTCAAGGCTCAAAGGTAAAATTAGACAAAAGCTGAGGAGAAACACCTACCTCATTTGCTTACTCCAACAGATGATCTGGAATTCTTTCCTCGTCTCCATTCTCTGCTTCCTATATGGAATATACTCCACCTCGGTGTCTTTCCCACCAGAGCTCCCAGATCAAGATGGCAGAAGAATAGAAGCCTACAGCTCAAAGATGCAGAAGGAAATTAGAATGAAAAATGTTTTCATATCCATTCAATGCTCTGCAGCTTTTAAGGACCGAATAGAACACTACCTATGAGTCACCTAATCTTTCTAATAGCCTTACAGAAGAAATATCTCAGGTATTTCCTGTCCCATTTTGTGAAAGAAGAAATGGAGACTCAGAGAGGCAGGTGATGAGCTTGAGATCCAGCAGGTGTAAGGAGCAGGGCCAAGAATAACAAATCAGTTCCTTGACCCCAAGCTCAGAGCTCCTGCCACTGAAATGAACTTTATAAGCAGGTCTGCTGAGAGTTTTTGAGTTTGAAGGTCTTTCTCTGTTTCACATCTCTTTTACATGGATATGATGTTTCTTTTATAAAAGAACATTTGCCCCAACCCCACCGAAAGCTGTGCAGGATGCATTTTGGGAGGAGGTTAAAATTCAAAAATGTACCAAGTCTGACAGCTATGAATAAGTAAAAGTACAAGGGTCATAGCTGAATGGGAAAATGAGAAACATCATACCAGAGAAGCTTAGATTATTATAAACTTAGATTATTATAGCTTCCTCAGGTTTTTTATAAGTAGAGTCTTTTTTAAATCATAAGAAATATTCATATTATATATATATATATATATACACACACACATATATATAGACACTCCCTCATAATAAACACAGAAGCACACTGTTCCCAGAATCTTTGGCTTGGCTAAAATATGATGATATTCTTAGTTCTTAGTATGGGGGAAAAAGCCTGTGAACACTCCAGGCTTTTTATAGCTCTGGCTCAGGGGCAGCATTTACAGCAGTAGCAGCCCTGGATAGCAAAGGAGCCAAATAATGCTAATGGGGCAAACAGAATGTAATTGCTTATGTGTGCTGGTTATATCCTGAAACAAATTGTTTCTTAATGCTGAGGTCAGACAGGGTTTAATTAGGAGAAATACAATTGGTGTAAAATTTTGCAGCAGGCTGCTTGTTTGGTGTCATGCCAAGTCAACATCTAGTCTCTCCAAATGGAAATTTTCATTAGAGGCCATTGGCAGCCCTAGTTAGGCTGAGTTTCAACTTTTCCAAGTCTCCTGGTAATGTAAACCTGAAACTCAGCATATCTATTGCCTAATAAAGGGCTGTCCCCCTTGCATTTACAAACACTTGAACGTGTGCACATTCTCTTTCTCTGTCTTCCATACACCCAGCTGCCCCAGCTCCCCCACTAGCAAAATACACATTTCCCAGGGGGGCTGGAGGAACTAAAGCAATCCTCTCCTTTTCTTGACCATTTTTCCTCCTTCCATATCCCCACATTAACAATAATCTTCGATCAGCAGATTATTACTTCAAAAATATTTTCATATGCACCAACTCATCTAACTTGACCCATAAAACTCAGAGGCGAGCGGTTTTTATACTTATATGTAGGAAATGCATCGAAGGTCACATCTGTGATTGGTTTAGAATAGATGTCAAACCTCCTGATTTGTGTCCTTGGCTTAACTAAGCCACAAAATTCTGCGCGCGCACACACACACACACACACACAATAGAAGATATACTGAAAAATCCGCATTTGTTCACGTCAATGAAGCACACAAAAAGCTACTTATTTGTTATTTTCTCTTTGCTTCATTTTATATAATATCGGTGAAGAAGCAAACGTGAAAGGTGTTATTATTCAAAGCTGCACAGATTTCCCCGAGATTTTGCAAACACTCTTTATTGGATGTGACCCTTTCTTTTGTTGCCCCACCTTCCATACCTGTCTTTCCATACTCTCAAAGATCTCCACTGAGGCTTGCGGCAGTAGTACTGTTATTTACATTAATTTTAAGAGCCTCGATCTTCACACCTTCAAGGATAAGGTTTTACCGGTGTTTCTAATATAAATCCTGTGTCTCAGACGTGTTTAATTTATTTCGAAAATTCGGCTTCTAGGCTGCTATTGTTTCTCTCTCTTTCTCTTTTTTATTCCTTCCAGCTGAAGGCAGTTTTCATTACAGTGACAAAGACCCCACTATGTTAAAGAAAATTGCACAGAGAGACCCCAAAAATCCATCTACCCAACAAAAATCTAAGTCATTTTCCCCTGCAGTATCATATCAGCAGTAACCGTCATGGGTTTAAAGACATATGGGACCAAGTCTTCATTTTTATATGTGGTTCTTATTTGGAGACACGGGCTCCTTGAGAGTTGAGCTACATTTCATTTAGGTGCTGGGCCTCTGGGGCCCTGCTAATGTGCCCGGTTAGGGTCAAGGTGAAGCTCTGCACAGGGCAAGCAATTACTAAGCAATCCTTACTCCTCAGCCCTGCTGGGGCCAGAAGGCCATGGGCGATCCCATTGGAAGGGGAGTTTTCTCAGCTGCCCAGGACTCAGTCCTAGAGCCGGTTAGAGATTGGAAGTTATTGAAACTCTTCCACCATGCAAGGTCTCACACAGATTTCTCACTCATCTTCCTTTCCATAAACTGAAGTCCTGCTTAACTACATTTGACTTTAGACCACGAACCCTCCTCTTTTACATCAAGCTTACACCAGGGATTCAAAGTCCTCTTTTGCTTTTACGCAATTTACATTTCTAGTATTTTTTAAATTTTCCTATATTAGTATTAGTACAGCTAGTTTTCCCATAATACCTATTCTGAAATTGTACATTTGTTTCGGTGTAATTGATATACTAGGGAACAATTGGACCATACCACGGATTTTGCATTTGCTGCAGCTCAGTTTTGTCCCCGAGAAACAGAAAACTGCATCCAGCTGAACTGAGCTGCTTAAGGATACATATGTACACACCTCAAACGTCTACCAGCCACCCTACTTCACCATGTCTTATTCCACAAAACTACATTTTGTCAATCTTTTGTATCTGTGAATTTTTCTATTCACACAAACACACACACACACACACACGACAAAAACAAAAACACACACTCATTCGACATCCCAAGCCTGTCCATGGGCCCTGGTTCAAAATGCCAAGCAGTCCATGTAAAAAGGAAAGCACTATCTGTATACAAAGATTTTAAGTGAAAATGGCTAAATCCCACAGAAGTAGCTCCTTTTTGAGGCTGGTTTCGTGATTTCAAACATTGCTAACAATTTCAAATCCAAAAAAGAATTTCCATGAAATACAGAAGTTAAAGAAGAAAGATACATACTGCATTGAATTTTCAGTTCTGATGAAACAGGGACCTGTTATAAATGTATGCCTTGAAGGACCTTCATCTTAAAGGCAGGAAAATATGCCCCAGGATGTAAGGCTGCGGAGGTTCGCTTTACTGTGCTGTTCATTGCCGGCATTGAACTACCGACCCACCTTTACACCAGCCTCGCCACTTTCCATGCAACTTTAGATAAGTCGCCTTTCACCCACTCATGATTAATCACATGCCGCAAACCTTCCAAAGCCCACTCATCAAACTTCTGGTTTCTTTCAGGGCAAAGTGCCATATTTATCTCAAACATTTAACACATGTGAAACTGTGCCGTTTTGTTTTTGATGGATCACCAAAAAAGGTTTCCAGTGTTATGCCCCAGCTCAATTTTTCCCATAATCCCTACCGTTTTTATTGTGCAATTTTGCATGGCAGGATGATTTTTTAGGGACACATAGGTTCATTATAGTAAAAGTGACTATACTTGATTATTATCTGGGCATGGCAATTGTCTTCAAATATTTGAAGTATCATAGGTTAGGCTTCATATTCTGTGCCACCCACAACGCTTCTCATCTAAGTTAAGAGGTGACTATATTCTTTCACTGGCCCAAACTAAAAGCCCAAGAGTTATTTTTGAATCCTCTCTTCCTCTTACCCCATGTCCCATTGGTTTTATCTTCAGGATGTATCACTTGTCAACATTCCCACTGCTCCTAAATCACTGGATTCTTCTTTTTTTTTTTTAAGATTTTATTTATTTATTTGACAGAGAGGGAGGGAACACAGCGAGAGAGGGAACACAAGCAGAGGGAGTGGGAGAGGGAGAAGCAGGCTTCCCGCCAAGCAGGGAGGCCAATGTGGGGCTTGATCCCAGGGCCCTGGGACCATGACCTGAGCCGAAGGCAGACGCTTAACGACTGAGCCACCCAGGCGCCCCTCACTGGATTATTCTAATAGCCCCTAAATTTGTCTCCTTCCTCCACTCTTGCCCGGCCTGAATCCCTCAAGCAATCTATTCTGAACCCCAAAGCCAAAGTGCTCTTTACACAGAAGTCAGGTCATATCACTTCTCCACGACGCTCCAGTGGCTTCGCATCTTAGCCCAAGTAGGAGCCAGAGGTGCACAGAACATGCACCACACCGCCTACCCGCCCACCCAGGCGTTTCCTCCCCAGCATCTTCTCCTACTGCGCTTTCACTAGCTCACGCTACCCCAACTGAACTGCTGAGACAATCGCCACTCCTCTGCATGGCAGGTACACTCTTTTCTAAGTTTGTGCTCTGGCCGTGCCCCCTACCGAAAATGTGGTTCCCCCGGGTACCTATACGGCTGGCTCACTCACTCGCTTATTTCAGGTCTTTGCTCAAATGTCGCCATCTCAGCACATCATTTAATCTAGAAGCCCCTGCTCCAACACTGTCCTTCCCCTTTCTCTGCCTTATTTTTCTTAATAACATTAGCATGTCTATCTTCCCACCTAAGTTCCTTGTTTTGTTTGTCATCTTCTTCCTCTGGAATGGAAATCCCCCGAAGACAGAGATTTTGTCTGCTTCACTCACTGCTGTATCCCTAGCTCCTAGAACAATGCCTGGCACATAGTTGATGCTCAATAAATACCGGCTGAATAAATGAAATAACGAATTGGTCTCTCTGCGTGAGGTAAACAGAGGAACAGTGAGGACCGATGAGCAAAAGTTACTAGGGTGCTCAATCTAAGAAATCATATTTCAACCACCCAGTGTTAAAAGATCAGCCCAGAAAGACCCCTGTCATTCAGTGTCCATGGTGGGGAGGGTCTGCCACATCAGGAATGGGCAAGATAGGGAAGGGATTTGTGCATGATGTGGCATCTGAGAATAAACGATACCCGAGGTTCCTTTCTGCAGCAGGTGCCTCTGATTCCTGCTATTTGTGTTGAATGCCCCCACTATTTGCATTCGTTTTTCAGAAAAGGCTTATACAATCTCAATTTTCTCTTAATCAGTGATGATTAGAGGAAGGAGGTTATGTTATAATGAAAAATACACTCCATGACATATGAGTTCCAAATAATCCACTTCTAGCCTGTCCATCCCGCCTGCCTCAAAGGGCTATGGTAACCATTAAATAAGGTTTTCAAAAAATAACCTCCTAGAATAGAAATGTAACATAAACATGACAACAAGAGATCTACACGATCTGCTTCTGAAATGTACAGAAGCTGTACATCAATACCGCAACATGAGGTCTCCTTCTAAGGTGTTTAAGCATAATTATGGATTTTTTCCATACAAAAGCTATGATGGAAAAAAATTCATTATTTGTTGAAAGAGAAAGCTGTGTTCCCTGGGATAAGCAAATTTTGCACTGGTCTGTTGCTGTTATCAAAAACAATAGCTCAGGGGATTTAATGACCCTCAATCAATTCCAATGTAATATCCATATCAATCTTGATAAAGTTTATCAAGACTTACAAACTTTCCTCCATCCCAAGGAAAAATGTCCATTTTTCCCCCATAGAAAGAAACTTCAGGGAGGCACAAAAGATGAAATGCTAAGACGTACATGCAACCAAATGTAACCAAATCAGGAAAGCTCAACACTCTAAGAAAGCCCAGAATAGTTCATTCTTTTTTCTCTCGGCCTGCAGGGTTAAGAAACCCGTTTGTTACTTTCCATTGTTCTTGCTGCTTTTATGGGCTTTCCTGTCTACTGTCAGCTGTCCCAGGGACACGTGACCCACCCAGAGACAGAAAAGCCACCAGCCCTTCCGCTACTTCTAAGTGACTTCTCTGGGGTAGATGTCTATCAGGGAAGGGGCACAAAGAAAGGAATGAAATAAAAATGGGTACTTAGGAATAATGGGAATTTTCAACCTCACTTTCTTAATTTTCTAAGATACAGACAACTCTCCTGATGTCGGTCTGAGGGTTGATCGATAATTGGGGTATGTGGGGGGCCTGGCTGCCACACTCAGTCTTTCCTGGGAAAGAAAATAGGCTTCCTTTTTGGAGATGAAACTGAGCTCCCGAGCCAGGATGCTGTCAAGGCCCTACTGGTTAGTAACCAGCACGGACAAGCCCACTGCCTGCACATATGGGAGCACACAGAGCTTCCTCCAAGAAGCAGAGGGTGGAGGCCCATGAATACCATGGAGGCCGGGCTCTAAGGACAGCTTGGTGGTCACCAGTGGACCCGCATCTGAGGAATGAGTGCCCTTCAAAAGCCTTCCCCAAAGCACTGGTTTTCCAGGGCTAAGATGATCCCAAGGAGCCTGGGGGAGTGATGAAGCTCTGAGAGCGGTCCTATTTGCACGCAGTTCCGGGAAGTGAGAAGCTGTTTAAAGGCAAAGATTTTAGCTGCACTGGGAGCTTTGGCCTTTTCAGTGGAGAGACCCAAGAGACTGCCTGTCAAAACAGAAGTCTCTTGCTAAAACTACCTAGCTTAGACAGCATGGGTAGTCAGGAGGGGCTGGAGGCAGAGGAAGGGGAGCCAGGGGGAGGTCATCTCTTCACAACGGGGTGGGGGTAATGTGCAGAGAAAAGGAAGGGGGATTAGGGTACATGGGGAGGAATAAAGGAATAGATGCATGGCTGTACGGGTCCCCAAGTGTATTCCCTCTGGACAGCACGCTGTAGCAACGAATGTTTTAAAAAATTCATTAATTCAGTTTTACAAATAGAAAGAGGGTTTCTTTGCCTCTCCCCTGATTATTTCTCCCCAGTTCCCTGTTCTACCTGATTCTCTCCAAAGTGATTCCCACTGAGAGACTGACATGGAGGAGCAGAGCTGAGGAACTGTAGGATATTCTGCTATTTCTTTGCTCTCTTTCCTTTTCAAAAATCGTGTCAAAGCCCCTTTCCTTCACTAATCCTTGATATTCCCTCAGGAGCTGAGTTAAGATTTAATTGTGAAATTTGCATAGTAACTCAGCAAATAAATTCTCCCGTCTCTCATAGACCTTTCACTGCAGAGGGCCATTTTAGTTATAAATCACTTATTTCAAGATCTCAACTGCATCAGCATTTTGTACCCCTGAGGAAAGTGATAAGGGGGAGAGAAATCCAATGGTGTGCAGAGTTAGTGTTCAGCTTTCACGTCTCTGTGTAGGGCAGGGTAGAGATAGAGGCTGGATGGGGGTTAACTAACAAGTCCTGTCTTCTCACCTGCTGCTTTGCCAAGGAAAACCAGTGTGCTAATGGCCTGGCACCCTGAGGATTCCCAGGAAACTTCGCCCACCTCCTCTCCTGTCAGCACATGTCATCCTGGGAAATCCAAACAAGTAAGCAGATCCTGACACAAGTTTGACAGTTTGCACGGAAATCCCTGAAAATATGAGAGCGTGTGGGGAAACAATCCGGTGAGATAATCCAGGAAAGTTGTACTGCTGTGGCAATGTCAAGGTCCCAGAGAAGATGTGTCCCCAGCCTCGTTCGAGTCCAGATAGGTCTTGGGCTCCATTTAGCACTCAACCTAGAAAGGTGTCTTCTGTTTTGTTTTCTTCCCTCTTTTCCCAGACTGGAAATAATCTCAATTCTGGACCATTTCCAGAATGTTATAAATATCTTTTTTTTTTTTTTTCGAGTAAGCCAAATAAAACCAACTTCACCAGAGCCCAGAAAACTATATTTTTTTCTATGATATCTTTGTATATTTTACTTTAGCATCACAACTAGCTTCCCCTTTCTAAGTCAGGTCCAACATGAGCATGATTTAGATCATGAAGGGCTGTCATAGAATGTTGCATGGCTAGGAGAAGAGAAGAAATAAAGAAGTGTCATCACAGGAAACCAAGGAAGAATATGAGCAGGTCTAAAAAGGGGGGAAAAGAAGTATATTTGGTTATTCAACCTGGGTATCCAGCATCTCTGCCTGGAAATACCAAAATGTAAGTGGTACTGAGCAAAGGTCCCTGTTTGACCTGCCTCGCATCTCTTGGTCCCTTAAAACTTCAGGTCTCTAGGAAGGAAACCCTAGCAATCCCTTGAAACAACCTACTTATCTGGATAATTAGGGGTTAAATTGCTAACGAACCAAGGTTTCATCATCCTGTTTTAAAGAATATTGTCACTCTTTAAGAAAAAAATTTACAAAGAACAAACAAGGAATTTTATACAGATAACTTACATTCACCTAAAAATTTGAAGATTGCTGATCAAACGCAAGCCCTGTAGTCATATTTCTTTCAAGCAACTGATTTCAGTTCCTTATTTATTCTGTAGCTGATCAAAACATGGTGCCCTAATTTTCAAGTTATGCTTGTCAGCCCCAGGAGATCAGTGAAAATTTGAATTCCATAGATGAATCAGTAAGTCAGCATATCTCTCCCAGATGCCTATCTCTCCATTGATATATGCCAAGTGGTCCTTTAGTATGAACCTTTCCTTTCCTTCTCCTTCCCTAGATCTCCCATTTGAGTCGACATAGGTTTCTAGAATTCCATTGAAGCTGCTTTTTCTCCTGACTCTATAAATCAATAGTATTTTTTCCTAAGAAAATGTTGTCACAAGAAATCATCATGTATACAATGTGGATATTGGCTAGATCAACATTACCCATTTGAAACCAGCATCAGGCTTATGAATGAGACACTAGTAATGTTGTATTTAAATCAGGAATAAGAAAAGATGTCCACTCTACCCTTTTAGTCATTATTGCTTTGGAAATGCTGGCTAATGAAAGGAAACAGAAAAAAAGAAATTCACAAAATACGTGCAAGCATCATCAATAAGAAATATTCTTATAAGTTATGTGGTATATGCCTAGAAATCCAAAAGAATTCATCAAAGATCAATAAGAATCAGTATCAAGATAATGCAAAAGGTGTGATTTAAAAAAAAATGTATTCCAATCACTATAGCAATAAAAGTAAAATTATGGAAAAAAAAAAAAAGAAAAGAAAAGTAATAGACTAGAGCAGCAGAGAGAGCTTCCTGGCAAAACCCCGGAGAGTCTCCGTTCCAAACCATCCCAAACACCAGGAACAGAAGTTGGGACTAAAAATGAAACTTGAGCACAGGAAGATGAATTGAGAGTCAGAATACATAACAATGAATCATCTTATCCCTCACTCCTTCTGGCAAGTAGAATGTCTGACAGCCAAGTGTTGAAAACCACCATCTCTTTGTACAACGATGACTCTTCATTAAATAAAAAGAAGGAAATACATGGGTGTTGGTTTCAAAACCAAATCCACCCTGACTTTGGTGGTCTCAAAGCTCAATTGCCACTTCCTTGCTTCATCTAAAGCTACCAGTCCACGTAGAGGGCAAGGAATTCAGGAAGCATTGCAGTTGCTCAATCTAATACAACAACAGGAAACTTGATGAAAGAATAGAACTTGAAGAAGAAAGTCAAGAGAAGCAACATAGAACATAACATGAAGGGACTGTAAAGTAATGATAGCCTTCCATTAGTAACCTCAACGAAATTAAGAAGACATTAATTTGCAAAACAAGAATAGGATAGTATTAAAAAGAAACAGAAACAAATATATAGGAAAACCAGAAAGATGTCTTGTCAGGAAAATTAGTTTGATGAAACAAAGACTCTCACAGAATGGTCATAAGATAAAACCATTCTCACACCAAAGAAAATTAAAAGAGAAATAAAAAAAAAGAGGTAAAAGATAAATGGCAGAGTTGATCCCTTTAGGAGGTAAAAGTATCTGACTAAGAGGAATTTCTGAAAGAGAACAGAGAAAGCAAAAAGGGGGTTATGAAAGAAATGGCATAATAAAGATTTCTCAGAGCTATGGAAAGATCTGAGTGGCCAGGATGAAAAGACCCAGGAGAAGCCCCAACATAACGAGGATCAGTATAGTCACACAGAGTGTCATCAGAACACCGGATATGAAGAGACCATTCTAAGAGCTTCCGGGGGGGGGGGGGGGTTGGGGAGAAGCAGGTTAATGAAATGGAAATTAGATCAGTATCTGCTGTCTAACCAGGAACACTGTATACAAGGATATAATGGGGCTTAGCCTACAATATATTAAAAGAATTACAGTGAACATGGAATTCTATGTGCAGCCAGTCATCCCTCCACCCTGGCAGAGGGTTCTGCAAGAGATACTCTTACAAAAGGCAGAAACAAGGCATTCTCTAGACTCAGGAACACCAGGCACATCTTGGTCCAGGATTGGGAGCATCTCCGAAGTGGGGTTAGAGTGGAAACTTGCACACCAACAGGGAGGGTCCCAGCCCCTTCCGCAGGTGGCTCCCAGAGTAGTAGCAGAGAAGCTTATATTCTGCAGGCAGAAGATTGGAGGAGTCCTGTCCTAGGGACTGATGAGCCCAGAGTCAGGAATTAACATTCAGGGTACTGCCAGTGGAGCAACTGCGTTCCATCTCCCTAGAGTGAGACACTCATCAGCAATCACACATTTCTCAGTGCCCTGTGTTTATATATGAATGGACACACAGGGATCAACAGCTACTTGAAGGAAGCTGCAACATGAAAGAAAGACAAAGAGACACAAAAACAAATAAGTTAAAAGGGATTTGGCATAAACAGACACTACTAATGAAGACAGCAACAGGGAAAACTATTTCCAAAAATATTTTCAATGAGATGAAGAGTTACCGCAAATCAATGAAATAAGAACAGTTAGCTATAAAAAAACCATATTCAGTGAATAAGAAAGAGGCCTTAGAAATTAAATTACAGTGCCAGGAATTTAGAGAATCTATCAATAGAAGGTATGAAAAATACGCCTAGAAAATCTCCCAGAAAGGGGCTTCTGGGTGGCTGTCAGTTAAGCATCAGACTCATGGCTTTGGCTCAGGTCATGATCTCAAGGTCATAAGATTTAGCCCCACATTGGGCTCTTAGCTCATTGCAGAATCTGCTTCCCTTCCCTTCTGCTCCTTCCCCCACTTGAATTCTCTCTCTCTCTCTCAAATAAATAAATAAATAAATAAATAAATAAATAAATAAATAAATAAAATATTTTTTTAGATCTACCAGAAAACAGAAAAAAAAAGTCAGAGATGGTCAACATAAAAAGGTATAAAATTAGAAGATCAACCCAGAGTGTCAATATGCAAATATTGGGATTTCAGAAAGAAAGGACAGAGAAAAAAGATGGGAGTTATAATAAAATGTCTTGGATATTCATTCCTACCTTGAGAAATACCATCAAGTGTCCAGCTCATTAAATAAAAATGTCCTCACCAGTTCATATATTTTATTTTATTTTATTTTATTTTATTTTATTTTATTTTATTTTATTTTATTTTATTTTTAAAGATTTTATTTATTTGACAGAGAGAGACACAGCCAGAGAGGGAACACAAGCAGGGGGAGTGGGAGAGGGAGAAGCAGGCTTCCCACGGAGCAGAGAGCCTGATGCGGGGCTCGATCCCAGGACCCCAGGATCATGACCTGAGCCAAAGGCAGACGCTTAACGACTGAGCCACCCAGGCGCCCCCCAGTTCATATATTTTAAAATTATTTGGAAATATACACTGGGAAAAAAGAAAAAATACTAGAAATTTCAAAAAAAATCAGGCCACATACAAATTCAGGAATATGAAAAATAATTGACAACTCAAAAGCAACACTGGAAGCTGAAACCCAATGAAAGAATTCCTTCAAGATTCTATAGAAAATTATTTCTAACCTAGAACTCCAATTCATCCAAATTATTCAAGTGTGAGTAGAGCCTAAAGATATTTTCAGATGGTATGAATGCAGGTATCTTCTCAAGTATCCCTGATAACCCTTATAAAATAGCAACCCCCATTGCTCCCCATGCCTCTTATTCTGCTTTATTTTGACTCCTACTTCCCACCACCTAATACCGGATACACTTTCTTGATTCATTGTCTCAGTTCCTCCACCCCAATTAGAGTGTAAATGAGACTTTGGAGAACAGACTTTGCTTTCATGCCTGCTTGAATTACCAGCACCTAAGGTAGCACCTAGCATGAAGTATGTGCTGAATAAGTAGCTGTTAAATAAAGAATATCAAATTTCACTCTGCATTAGACTCAAATATATACTTCATAAATTATTACGTAAAATTACATATTCAATTTTTTTTATTTCTATAACACATTTTCCCCTCTAAAGCCAGAAGTGGAAATGTCAAATTGCAATTTGACATATTTTGAGCAGCTCTATGACATGGAAGAAAGCCACATCCTTCAAAATCCCACAGGACTCTACCATCATGAGATGTCTGCCTTTCTAACAAAAACAATTCAGTGTGTAGACATTTGGGAAATGCTAAAACTTTACTCAAAACTACAAATTTCTATCACGAATGAAAATCATTTAATAAACGATGTCCAAGGGCAAAAAAAAAATTTTAGAACAAGAATTACTGGTATCTTCTTATGTCAGATTTCTATGTATTATTTATTAAATCTATGAGGCCATAGCTTTTGCCTTAAAGACCAAACTAAGGTAACAAACAAATGAACTTTGATGAAAAGCATCTTGGAATGATGTTGGGGAAAAAGATAACACCTAAGATAGCACAAATCTGACCAGCTAACCAAGGTGGCACCAGAACTACTTGCATTTTTCTTGAGGAGGACAATCATTTTTTTTTTAAAGATTTTATTTATTTATTTGACAGAGAGAGGCACAGCGAGAGAGGGAACACAAGCAGGGGGAGTGGGAGAGGGAGAAGCTGGCTTCCCGCCGAGCAGGGAGCTCGATGTGGGCCTCGATCCCAGGATCCTGAGATCATGACCTGAGCCGAAGGCAGACGCTTAACGACTGAGCCACCCAGGCACCCCGGACAATCATTTTTGAAGTAATTTTCACCCAGACCCTGGAATAAATTAAGAGTAGAAAGGCTGGGTCAGAATGCATGCAAATTCGGGGTGCACATTTGATTATGAACGTGAGATTGGTTGACTTAAGCAATTCTGCTTTAATATTTCACTAATTAGGTAGGGGACAGCTCTGATTGTGATGAGATTGTCCCACTCTATCTCGGATTTCCTAGGAGACACATTAATTAAAGCAATTCTCCTTCCTCATGAACTGCAACTTTACGGAGACAAAGTATGCCTCCCCCACCCTCATCCTGTCACAAACCCAACTCTGTGCCTCCCCCTTGAGAAAAAGAGTGACAGCAAAAACATAAGAGGCAACAATAGCACTGCAACCCTAGTAAGGTTGTCTGAACAGTTTTAGAAAATTCCAAACAATACAGACATAATAAATCACCAATGGCTCAGAAAGACATGACATGACAGATCTTGCTATACCCACAGGGAGAGAAAAACCATCAAACAAAAACTTTCTAAATGTAAATGTATAAAACCATACACAAATGCATGAGCAAAAGTACCCTATGACAGACAAGTAGAAGACTTAAAACTAGATGTGTGTCACCCCTTACATGTACTCAGACCATCATTCGAGATAAGGTTCCCTAGTACATGTTCATGAAGCACAGAAACAAACGTGAAAGAAATCTATACGATAACTGGTTGGGAGTGTATAAGGGCACAGGACACTTGATGTGTCTCCTGTTGTCACGGGCCATGTCATGGGAAAACCAATGAACCGGGAAGAACTATTCTTTCTTCTCTTTTGCTGTCCCCCTTTTCCACCATTATTGCCATCACAAATGCACACCAGAGGTGTTGGGCTTTGACAAATGGAGACAGAAGAGCAACATGGGAAGAGCTTAGGCTCTGGAATGAAACCAATCTAGGCTTGAATCTCATTCCTGTGACTTCTTATCCGTAATTCCTTAAGCGGTTTCCAACCATGATTTTTCATATTTAAAATGTAAATAATAATATAAACCTTGCAGTTTTTAAGCCAATGTAATAATGTAAAGTTCTCTACATTAATTTTATTGTCCTTAAAACAGCACTCACTAAATAGTAGCCCTCTACTACTATCAGCATAAATCAAAAAATCACACTTCCCTTGGTCCACCCTGTCTATTTTAGGAATGAAGAGGTATAGAGAATAAGCAGAGAAGAGGAGATCAGAAAATTCCACATATACTTACTAAGCAATCTAAATCGATGTCTTTTTTGTTGAATTAACAAATACTTATTGTCAACTATATGCCAGAAATCATCTCCATTTGTCAAATTTCTAAGCTTATCTAAAAAAACCTGTCATAACAGAGGGCAGATGCTTTGCAGATTAGTCATAATTTGTATTAGTTAATGTGCTTATTAACTATATATACTGGATTGATGTCCATTAGTTGCATAATTAGAGAGAGAAAGAGAGTGAGCGCACCCTTTCTATTTAGGGATCTTGAAACCAAGGCAGCAATGGTTATTTCTCTCTGATATGTATCCCCGAGTCCCTAAGAACATATCTGATTATTAAAAATGAATATACACAGCCCATAATATAGTCAAAAGGGCATGCTGAATGGTGAAAGCTCAGATAAGGACTTGTAAAAAAATCTTTTTGTTGGAAATTGTGCACAAAAGAAAAGAAATAAAGTAAGTACTAGAGCCTCACCACCCACTTTAGAAATGAGATTAGTATAGATTTTACTAAAGATTTCTGTCTTAGTCAGCTCAGGCTTCTGTAACACAAATATCATGGTTCTGGTGGCTTAAACAACAAACAATCAGTTCTCAGAGTTCCAGAGGCTGGGAAGTCCAAGATCAAGGCACTGAAAGATTGGGTGTGTGGTGAGAGCATCCTCCCTGATTTGCAGACAGCTGTCTTCTCATTATATTCTCACAAGGCAGAGAGAAAGAACACCAGTCCCTTAATCCCCTTATAATCTCATCTCATTCATGAGGGCTCCACCTTCGTGACCTAACAACCTCCCAAAGGCTCCACCCCCAAATACCATCCCACTGGGGATTTAGGCTTCACCTTATGGATTTTCAGGGGAGCACAAATACACAGTCCATAGCAATCTCCATTAGTCTTCCAGCCATTTATCTGAAACCTCAATACCCTGTCATGGATTCTGAATTATTTTGGTTCTAGAACTCACAGAATAGAGGCACACTCACAACAAACTTTTTTGAAGGAAACCTGGGAAGATCCATGTGGTAGATTACTATAACTCAACTTAGAAGCCATGGTTCTACTCTTCACTATATTTCTGCAGTAACTTGTAGAATAAATCCCTCAATCTTCCTCAACCTACTTTATTTTCTTAATAAGGTAAAATTAATGGTTCTCATATTCATGCCTCAGAGAAAGTCATGAGCATAGCCAGAGCAATTTTATAAAGAGGTTTCAGTAGATCAGAAGGAATAAAGATGGCTGGATGAACAAGAGCACAGCATGGGTTGAATTGCTGTTCCATCCGCTAGAGATGAGTGTTGCACAGGTAAGTGACAAACCACTCCTAAACCTTTAGGTCCTGTGAAGAAGAGCACATATCAACTCTGTAATGCTCTGTGGTAAAACCAGGGTTAAGAATTCAGGGCCAACACACAGAGCTGACAAATGAAAGGTGAACTGGTTCTATCAGGAATGTTGTGAGGCTCTGTGGGTTGGAGAAAATGGGAATCAGAATGGTTGGGTTTTCTTGGCATGCCCCTAAATAAGAGGTGTGGAAAGTTCCTATTGTCCAATTCTTTCAGAAACTAGGGAGAAGCAAGATTCAAGGGAATGCCTTGATAGAAGGTCTAAGGGTTTCTTATTTCATCTAAAGCAATTTTCCCATCGCTGCTGTTTACCAAGATCAGCAAGCCACACATTTGTAGCTGTCCCTGTGTTGATCTCACACTGGAAATGTCTTTTGGCTCCAGTTCAAATTCATTTGGGTGCCTAGAAAGAGATATTACTAGTTATAAAGCCATGCCAAGATTGTTTCCAGCCTAAACACTTCCTTTTCTAAGCCCAGAGCCCCATGTTTGGGATGTCTTTAGATGAAAAGTGACAAAGATTAAAGAAATACAGACATGAGGCTGCATAATTTAAAATTATACAGACATGATTTTTCCAGAAACCCTTTTTTAAGGTATAGTAAATCCAACTTTCTCAGCCCTAGGCTGAGTTTATCTCTAAGTATCTTTGGGGAAAGTGTGATGTCTGTTAATCCACTTTTCTGCTTCCTTAGCTCAGGGTATAGGAATACATCAGCTACTCCCTTGCAGTCTATTACAGGGCAGGCCCTTCCCTCCCTTTGCCTCGGCTGCTTCAGCAGCCGGGGATGGCTAAGTATGTAGGGCTAATAACTGTGATGTTATAATGTACCTGCAAAAAATCAGTTCTCTATGATAAAGACATACTTATTTCTCTAGTGAGAAGATTGTGACTGTTTAGGTCAGAGAATTTCCTAAAGGCATTTTTTAAAATAAGGTAGATAAGGGGAAAAATGAATGCACAAAATACATTTGGGCTTTCAAAAAATTTTAGTGACTTTTTGGGGGAAAACCTGGTAAATACTTAAGGCAAAATATAAAATCCCATTATGGATTTTTAGAGCTGGTTAAGAGAAAGAACCTAAAGAACAGAAATCAATGGTCATTCTTCAGCCTCAAAGTTAATAGTTACTGCCTTAAGAATCTGATTACAGTTAATCCTCTGGTGCTAATTTTCTCCCATATATTTATTAACAACATGGAAGTGTAAAATGTGCTGATAAAAAATAATTACACAGTCTGTCAAGGCTAGGAGAAATTGTGAGGAAGGCAAAAATAAGTCACAGAGATGGCCAAGGAAAGAAATTCAGCTTAGATAAGGAAAAGTGACACTGTACTGGAAATCATTTCCAATAATCTTCCCCAAATCCCTCAAAGTGAATATGAGATGTTAGCGTGATGTCATTATGGGTAGCAAACACACAGTCCCCCTTGATTCTGAGCACCAAGATCAGTTTTAGCCAGGTCAGTTTAAATAAGACACAGCAGAATTCAGAATTAGCCTGACAAGGATGACCAAGTAATAACAGGAAAAAAAAAAAAAAAAAGCCTGAATATGCTGTTTTGGAGAAAGATGTGAACACATAGTAAGTTCAACATAGTATGCAGGGACTCCAAGAGCTAGGGAAGAGTTGGAAATAATTTGCTACGCCTTAGCTGTACCTTGGATAGTTCATGACTCACTGTAAGTACAGCTACTCTGAAATATTATCTCCCTAAATTACACCTTCAGAATGGGTCAATTATTCAAAACCTCTCGATTAGTAATAGTAAAAGACTCTTATCTATTAATAACTACTCATTGACAGAAGGGGGAAAGGGTTAAAACCTTGCTTTGCAGAGTCATCCCATCCTTCCTCTGCTTTTCCCACTCTTGAGGACTCACAGGAGCTATCTCTGTTTTGCTACCAGCCAAATATTATTTAACTCCTTAAAAATTGAGTTTTTGACCCTCTGACTTTTCAATTAAGAGGACTGGGTTGTGTTTTTGTTTTTAGAAAACAGAGAGAAAACTCATTACTTTGTGGCACATTTGTAGGGTCTATGTAATCACTCTAGATTTTTGTGCACTTAGACTATCTAACAGCAAGAACATGATTCCAGGATGGCATCCTCTGCTGGGGGTACTTTTCTGATTTGTTTCTTCATGCCCAGTCAGTCAGATGATATGTATTCTGGGAATACAACCTTGGCTATTCTGTAAATCTAAGCCAAGTATTACAGTGAGAATAAAAAGTCACGAAGGAAATAGTCTTCCCAAAATGCCCATCTCCTTGATCTTGTTGAAAGATTTTCCAGAAGCAACTTTCCACTTAAAAACCTGTCACAGGGAGGCAGTTATAAGATGACGAAGTAAAGATAATGCTGCCTCTTTCTTTTCCCTTATAGAAACCAAGGACAGGGGGTGAGGACACAAAAGAAATATTATGTTTTCCATGCAATAGAATCACCTAGAACCCAAGCCAAAATGTATATTTTAAAAAATACCCACCAAGTACAATGAAAGTTGCACTAGAATTAGAAAGGACACCAATAAAGGATGCCTGCTACTGTGGATCTAAAAGGATTTTCTCAAAGGAGTCTGCAAAAGCTGTTGTCCAGGACCTGCTGAGGGTGGAAGCCCTGGTAAGTGGCCACATATGTAGGGTTAGGACCCAATGGGCTACAGTGCAGAGGAGGCATAAGGAAGTTAGCCCTTGCATGGATTTGAAATGACTGCATAGCCTGGGATATCCCAACCCCTAAAATTGGAGTAACATGACTGTATCCATCTGCTCAGGCTGCCCTAACAAACTGAGTGGCTTAAACACCAGGAATTTATGGAGGCTTGAAGTCCAGAATCAATGTGTCAGAAGGATTGGGTCCTTCTGAAAGTGCTAGGGAAGGACCCATTCCATGCCTCTCTCTTAGTTTCTGCTAGTTGTTGGCAATCGTTGGAGTTTGTGATATATCCTTGGCTTGTATCATAATCCTTGCCTTGTGATGTATCATCTAACCTCTGCTTCCATATTCACATGGTGTTCTTTATGTGTGTTTGTCTCTCTGTTTCTTCCCTCCTTATAAGGGCACCAGTCCTATTGGACTAAGGGCCCACCCTACTACAACACAACCTCATCTTAACTAATTACATCTGCAATGACCCTATTTCCTAATAGAGTCACGTTCTAAGGTTCCAGAAAGTACATGAATTTGGGGGGAACACAATTCAACCTAATAATGCGACCCAGGATATGGCTGGTACCCTCAGGCTTCTGGCACAAGCTGTAGAGAATTAGAGGAAAATGTTATTATCCCATGCCTTATGTTATTACTTACATTGAACAGGAAAGCATGATCCAGCAGCGGTTGATACAAAGCAAATTGAGTTCCTAAGCTTCAAATAAAAGCAAAAAATTCTTTTATCTTCCTTTAGTATATGTAAGCTCAACAAACAAACAAATAAAATAATCAGGAACCCATGAGATATTAAAAGAAAGAAAGAAAGAAAGAAAGAAAGAAAATCAGCTTCAGACTTCAGAGTCTCTGAATTACTGCAGCATTCAGAGCAAGACATATAAGTTCATGGAGAAAAAGAAAATGACCCAAGAATATATACCTTGTTATATTATTACTAAGAAAGAAAGACAATTCGGATATAATGCCCATAACACTTTGAAAAGAGCTAACAGAGGATTGGAATGCAATTTTCCAAAATCAAATAAACTTAAACTTGCTCATACCCTTTGACCTCTTTGAATCCACTCTTAAGCATATGACATAGAGAGACCATTACACACGTGGACATTGAGGAACGTACAAATGTTCAAGGATGCACAATTCATACAGGCCCCATATTGTAAACAACCTAAATAACCACCAATAGGAGACTGTGTTGTCTTCCAGAAGTTGACAGACTAGTTTTCATAAAAGGCTAGACAGTAAATATTTTCAGCTTTACAGGTCATATTGGTCTGCTTCAAACACCCAACTCTGCTGTTGTAAAAACCAGCCATAAATTACTCGTAAATGAGCAGGCATGATGGTGTTCCAATAAAACTTTATTTACAAAATCAGATGGAAGGCTAGGTTTTGGGAACTTCTGGTGTATAAGGATATAACAAAAAATAAATTGAAGAATGCACAAAAAATAAATTGGAAGGATGCGCACAAAAACTAGAAGGCGCCTTTAAGGAAAAGAAATGAATAAAGAAGCAATAGCAAAACGATTGTTGAAGATAATTTTAAGTTGGTGAATTTCTTTCAAATTCAGATGCAGAAATTAGGCCCAAACAATTGGCTACTTGTGGGGACACATGCAGTCATGAATTTTCCTATAGATCGAACTCAAAGCCAATACATACATTTCTGAAGAAAACATCAAAGTAACACTGAAAGTACCACACCCACCAGAAACATAACTTTTGATTTTCCAAATATTCCATATTCTCTATAAAAATGTATTTCTTTTTTTAAGAAAATAATTTTCCACCTATGAAAATAATTTTAAACTAAAATAATTTATTTTCTAAAAACATTTGAATAAATCTTAAAACAAATAGCCAAGGGGAATAGAGTTTTAATTGCAAAAATGGTCAGCAATTCCTTATTATATTAAAAAATGAATGGTCAATGTTTTCTCTCAAGAACCCATCCTCACGAAGCCAATCTCTTGCTCTTTCTCCAACAGACCTTCCACTTGCTCCATTCACAGCCCCTGAAAGCACTCAGCAGTGTAGGCAGGAGCTGATGAGAAATCCCTTATTATCAACTCCCAGAAAATTAGATTCAAGCTTTATGCATGAATAAGTTTTTCTGAGTACCTGTCTGGTACTTTGCCAGTCAATGGCTAAGGATGAGAAATACTTAACTCTACAAATGGCAAATATATATATGTGTGTATATATATATATATATATATATATATATAT